>NC_034195.2:43123836-43423836 GCF_002021735.2 Oncorhynchus kisutch | reverse complement strand
TGCGAGGAAACAGCGCAATAGCTGCTCTAACTGAGATGGGAATAGACTATATTCAGTAGACTATATCCCCGGTATAGACCCCGTCTCTCCTAATCTGCATAGGATGCGCTTAGAAATGCGCTGCTACTGACAGAACGTTTCAGAGATATCAAGTTATGATGCTGCGTGTATTTCATCAAATGCTCGCAGTCAAACAACCAAAAATAAAGCTCAACTCTGGCTATTTTCATGTGTTTGGTCCTGACTGCGCTCGCATCTACAGCGAATCGCACCACATTAAGAATTGAATGTGACCAGGGCCACCCTCTTTGAACGAACCACAGTGAGTTGTTCAGTGCGCCCCTGAGTGCAGATGGGGATCACACCCCTGCAAACAAACCAAACTAAGAGTTTAAACGCACTAGAGTTCGGGAAAAATTGCACCAAACAAATTTGGTGTGAAAATAATGTCCCCTAAGGAACCAAGGGATACTGATTTCAGCCAGCTGTTACTAGTTTCCCCCAAACTCTTTGCAGTTCTGCCTCTGCATCAGTTCTCCTCAGTTTACCGAAAAGCACTCTGATCCCTACAACATCCCGCCCTGAGAGAGGGCTTGATTTGAGCTTTAGAGAGCCAGAGCTTGGCAGTAGCAACAGAACAAACTGGAAAAAAGGGCAGGGTACCAACCAAGACTTTATAATGTCAAGACCAGACATAATACTGAGTAATGTATCAAACTTCAGAGTAAATTAAATGTATGCAATGAATGTTCTAAGCTCAAATAACCTCATAATGATTCATAATTTCTTTGTGGTGAACATGTAGTAAAAAATGTAATGTAACCCAACCTCCAAACGAACTTCAATGCCATACAACACTCCTTCCGTGGCCTCAAACTGCTTTTAAATACAAGTAAAACTTAAATGCATGCTCTTCAACCGATCGCTACCTGCACCTGCCCTCCTGTCCAACATCACTACTCTGGACGGTTCTGACTTAGAATATGTGGACAACTACAAATACCTAGATATCTAGTTAGACTGTAAACTCTCCTTCCAGACTCACATTAAGCATCTCCAATCCAAAATTAAATCTAGAATTGGCTTCCTATTTCGTAACAAAGCATCCTTCACTCATGCTGCAAAACATACCCTTGTAAAACTGACTATTCTACCGATCCTTGACTTCGGTGATGTCATTTACAAAGTAGCCTCCAACACTCTACTCAGCAAATTGGATGTAGTCTATCACAGTGCCATCCATTTTGTCACCAAAGCCCCATATATTACCCACCACTGCGACCTATATGCTCTCGTTGGCTGGCCCTCGCTACATATTCATTGCCAAACCCACTGGCTCCAGGTCATCTATAAGTCTTTGCTAGGTAAAGCCCCGCAATATCTCAGCTCACTGGTCACCATAGCAACACCCACCCGTAGCACGCGCTCCAGCAGGTATATTTCACTGGTCATCCCCAATGCCAACACCTCCTTTTGCCGCCTTTCCTTCCAGTTCTTTGCTGCCAATGACTGGAATGAATTGCAAAAATCACTGAAGCTGGAGACTTCACCCTCTCTAACTTTAAGCATCAGCTGTCAGAGCAGTTTACCGATCACTGTACCTGTACACAGCCCATCTGTAAATAGCACACTCAGCTACCTCATCCCCATATTAGTATTATTTTTTGCTCTTTTGCACCCCAGTATCTCTACTTGCACATCATCATCTGCACATCTACCACTCCAGTGTTAATGCTGAATTGTAATTATTTCACCTCTATGGCCTATTTATTGCCTTACCTCCCTAATCTTACTACATTTGCACACACTGTACATAGACTTTTATATTGTGTTATTGACTGTACGTTTGTTTATCCCATGTGAAACTCTGTGTTTTTGTTTTTGTCACACTGCTTTGCTTTATCTTGGTCAGGTCACAGTTGTAAATGAGAACTTGTTCTCAACTGGCCTACCTGGTTAAATAAAGGTATCCAATTGTTTTTAGTAGCTACTATCTTGTCTCATCGCTACAACTCCCGTACGGGCTCGGGAGAGACGAAGGTTGAAAGTCATGCGTCCTCCGATACACAACCCAACCAAGCCGCACTGCTTCTTAACACAGCGCCATCCAACCCAGAAGCCAGCCGCACCAATGTGTCAGAGGAAACACCGTGCACTGCGGCCCGCCACAGGAGTCGCTGGTGCGCGATGAGACAAGGATTTCCATACCGGCCAAACCCTCCCTAACCCGGACGACGCTAGGCCAATTGTGCATCGCCCCAAGGACCTCCCAGTCGCGGCCGGTTACGACAGAGCCTGGGCAAGAACCCAGAGTCTCTGGTGGCGCAGCTGGCGCTGCAGTACAGCACCCTTCACCACTGCGCCACCCGGGAGGCCCCTGCATCACATTTTCATACTGGATGAACAAAATACAAAAATACAATACAAATATAACATGTGTAAATACCTGTTGTTAAATAGGAAACAGCACATTAGTTGTGCAGGGCTTAACGATATTGATGGCCGTCAATGGCTAAATCTGTAGCATGAAGACAACTGTGTTAGCAGTGGGCTTATGTGACCACTACGTCGGTGTATAGTAACACACTTATTTACAGCAATCATATGCCAAAGCACTTCCCAGAAAGCCCCTCAATCCCTAACAGGTACCATATACCCACACATGTATAAATCAGTAATGTACAGCAAACTTGTACACATTGCAAAATAGAAAATAGAAAACAGTATTCAGAACGTCACCTACCCCTTGCATCACATTTTCATATTGGGAAGACCTGACGTTCGCGATCGCCCCCTATCTGCAAGCGGGGCCAATCACAACACGCCTTATTGTCATCAGAGTTGAACCAACCAATAAGAATGCTTGAACATGAAATACACCTTTCTTTAGAGGCAAGTGGAAACATAACCAACCCTGTTACACAAGCACCAGCTGCCTAGCTGCTCTCTCACTAAGCCATGCCTATAGTGCATTGGGAACTCAAACTTTTGAGCACAGCATGTGACAGACAACCTCCACGGCACATCGGGCTACAATCGCTGCTCATCTATGGTCTGTTTTAGCTAAGAATCAAGCAGTTTAATGAAGGGAACACATGAATAAACAGCTTCATAGATGTAGCAAGCAGACCCCTGCCCATTACTAGAGTACTGTAATCATTGGTATTAGAATGCCTCTGGGGTCCCACAGTTCCAAAGTTGAAAGATTCATGGCTTACTAAAAACATGTACTTATGAAAAATAAACGGTAGCTATTTGGTTATGGTAAGAAAACTGTATTTTTCTAGATGTTTAAAGACCCCCGAAGCAACAGTCAGAGCTGCAGACACCAACATATTTTAAATCAATAATCACCATTGGCATGTGGGGGAGTGAGGGCAACAGAGCTAGACCCTTAGCTAGTATAGGGGCATTTCCATATAAATGGACTCATGAGCACCAACATGTGAAGTTCATAGGAGCATGTCAAATTGGGTGTCAAATGAAAGATAAGGCTCTATATTGATGAGAAATGAAGGCATACAGTGCAATCGAAAAGTGTTCAGACCCCTTGACTTTTCCACATTTTGTTACTTTACAGCATTATTCTAAAATGGATTCAATTGTTTTTTTCCCTCATCAATAATTGTCCATCCTAACAATTAGGAATAAGCAAAGGCTTTGATTTCTGGTCAAACAGATGGAAAAGGGGTTTTATGCAACATCTAAAAATACATCAAAACACAATGTTGGCCTCCCGAGTGGCGTAGCAGTCTAAGGCACTGCATCACTACAGACCTGGGTTCAAACCCAGGCTGTGTCACAACCGGATGTGACTAGGAGTCCCATAGGGCGGCGCACAATTGGCCCAGCGTCGTTTGGGGTCGGAGGGTTTGGCCGGGGGGGGGGTCATTGCACTCCTTGTGGCTGGCAAGGTGCCTGCAGGCTGACTTCGCTCATCAGTTGAACCGTGTTTCCTCCGTCACATTGGTGCAGCTTGCTTCTGGGTTTAAGCCGGCTCATGTTTCGGAGGAAGCATGACTCGAGCTTCGCCTCTACCAGCCTGTTGGGGAGTTGCAGCAACGATACAAGATCCTATTTGGATGTGACAAAAAGGGGGTACATTTAAAAAAAATTAAAATCATAATAATGTTGAAGTAAAGACCCCTGCTAACTAACATCAATACTTATTTGCCTTCTGTAAATGTAAGAAACATTGCCTTGTGCCTTGTAATTCTGAAGGAATTACTGAAAAATCAGTAATGGAATTACTGCAGTTGAATTGGCTACAATGGGAAATAACATTAGTCACAAACCACAGTTGGGTCACCTGCTACTGTCCTCCCTTTCACTGGCATACTGTTATGTTCAGCTCATAACTGGTGGTCAAAGCAAGACTGTGAAAACAGTCTGGACAACCCCTCACTGTCCTTCTCTCTGCCACTCTCTCTTCTACCTGTCTCCAGTTAATGTCACCTCTCCCAACTCATACTGACACTTACCATGACACCTACCACCTACTCTCTTTCCATTTACTGTAACAAGCATCCTCACCCCCTGAGCACTGACCGAACACCGGACGTCCACGGACTTGAAAAGTTTGGTCAGTCCGCCCTGGGTCGACCAAATCTGAACCAATCATAGACGTCTATGTTTCACAAGTTTGGACAGCACAGTACAGAACAGTAAAGTACAGAACAGTACACTACAGAACAGAACAGTACAGTACAGTACAGTTGTACATTAGAGTAGAGTTCAGCACAGTAGAGCACACTAGAGTAGAGTACAGTATAATCTACTGTATTGTACTGTACTCTACTGAATTGAACATGTCTATTTTACTGTACTCAACTGTACTGAACTCTACTGTACTCTAATGTTCTGTACTGTGTCTAAACTTGTGAAACAGACGTCTGTGATTGGTTCAGATTTGGTCAGGTCCGGACCAACCAAATGTGTTTTTGTTTGGAGGCGGAGCTCATTAGAATAATAACCAGTGTGTAGAATAATACCCAAATATGCAAAAGAAGGATACTACATATTTCTATCTTTGTGTACCTATTCAGGATACATCACAATGAAGGGAATGATATTCACAATTATGCATCTCTCTATAGGTCCCATGATGTAATTCCGTTACCGTAATTCCATTTCCGAATGTAAATCCACTTCACCTACTGTAGTTCAATAACCAAAATACATGTTTTCAAACTCAAGGTGTCATGTCATAGCTGACACCCCATTCTTTCTGCAGACATCTTTGATTCTTAATTTGGAGTAGATATTTAACAGAGTATTTGGAAAACATCTTCACATAAAAAAACTGAGGGAGATTTTACCGTAATTCTGCTACAAAACTTTACATCTGCACAGTTCTTCCAGTAAATGTGTTTTAGTGAAGTTTTCTGTGTAAATTGTTCAAAGTACTGTAGTCCTTGTGCATAGACTTGTATGGTTTGTTAAACTTTGAAATCAAGGGTTTTGGTTTGGCATACATTTTAAAGTGAAAAATCAGTCAAAGCGTAATTCCTTTAACGTGGAATTGCCCATAGCCTAATGGAGGGGAAACAGTGGTCTGAGAGCTTGCCATGCACATTTAACCACCACCAGGCCTGTTGTCAGTTAGCCTACACCCATCACACCATTCCTGAAAGGTTCAGTGGGTTCAAACTGCAGACACCACACTGAGAGAAATAAACTAATAAGTAACAAACAAGTCAACTTTGTCTCCTGTATGTTAAAAACACCAACTATCTCTCTCTGTCATCTGTCTCCCTGTCTCTTCACCAACTACAGGAATAAAGCACTAATTAGAGAATCACATTATCAATATGAGAGACCGTTTTTTCCATTAGAGAGATGGCATCGAGCCCCAGCAGCAGATTGATTTTTCCTGATGAGTGCTTAATTAAAGACAAGAGTCTACTGCAGACGGAGAAGTATCACCTCACTGCCTCCATCTGTGACTACCGCTACCGCACTGCTCAGCAGGCAGTGTCCATGTGGCCAGTCCACATGGCAAGTTGTGTGAAATGGTGCATGGTGGATGAATGTATCCTTCCTAGAAGAAGGGGGAAAATGTCTGCTGTGATTACTCCATATTATTAATCTTATCCCTTTGTGATTCATATACTGTAATACAATCCATTTTGAGTAGTAGGCTATTTGGGTGATGGGATAGTCTTAAGAAGTCTTCAAAGGTTGTATAAAATAAGTTGTATACTGACTAAACCCTTTACCCAAATCACTGTTTGTTTATTAATCTCTTCCAGACACTGACTGAGCAGCCTGGTGTGATGCAGGGCATCAGCTAAAACTAAGTTGACTATTGGAGTGGTGTATAAGGGCACAAGGCAAGACCCAGATTCAGACACAGGTGGTTAGAGTCCAAGATGTTTATTAACAATCCAAAAGGGGCAGGCAAGAGAATGGTCGTGGACAGACAAAAGGTCAAAACCAGTTCAGAGTTCCAGAGGTACAGAATGGCAGGCAGGCAGGCTCAAGGTCAGGCAGGCAGGAATGGAGTCCAGAAAAACAGGCAAAGGTCAAAACCAGGAGGACTAGTAAAATAGAAAAGAAAAGCACAGGGAAAACTACACTGGTTGACTTGAACATACAAGACAAACTAGCACAGAGATACAGGAAACACAGGGATAAATACACCAGGGAAAATAAGTGACACCTGGAGGGGGTGGAGACAATCACAAGGACAGGTGAAACAGATCAGGGTGTGACATGGTGTCAGTTTGACTGTAAGCTCATGGGTACAAGCCCAATGCCCAGGCCCACAAATGGGATTTGTCTCTCAAGCAGAACATCAGACTCACTGTTTGCCTGCACCTGGAAGATGAATTACGACAAATCCCTGCTTCTGATGACTTTGGGTATTCAATGGGAAGTTTAAGGTCTGAGTGACAATGTAGGCTAATCACTACGAAGGGTATACCTATTTAGGGAAGTAATGTGGTAACTGGCACTCTGAAGTGTAGAATTCAATAATCTAACAAAGATAAATAAAATGTACCATTTCATGAACTTAGTCTTTATTCATGCAGCAGGTAAATAATGCCATAGAAGGTTTTGCCATATCGAGAAGATTGAAATACTGCTAACTTCCCTTTTCGTCCTCATGCTAGCTAGCAGTAGCCACAGCAGCCATTATGGAATGGCATATTGTGTTGAACAAAAAGGAGCTGATTGGCTGACACTGCCATTCCAAAATGGCGGTGTCGGCTACTACTAGTTAGCATGAGGACAAAAAAGGCAGTTTTCCAGGAAATTAGCAGTATTTCAATCTCTTCGACGTATCAGTGTGGATAAAGGCAACATTTGGAGTACAGTGGCATATTCCATCCCTGTGTTGAGGTACGTTTCCCAACCCATATCTCACGCAGGCTCCATAGTGTATTAATGTAACCATGATTGTGTACAGACCCCAGTGCAGCTCAGCGTAAACAAGAGTAATGTTAGGGTTGGACTCTTCTGGCAAAATACAAATTTACTTCATATATGGGTTATTGATCTGATAATGAAAATATATAACTCCTCCCCTCTGCCTTATAATAAACATTTAAAAATGTTAGAATGTATTGTTGTATTTGTCAATCCACAAAAATGCTAAAGATTTTTGGTTTAATGTGTTTTCAATTGCTAAAAAACACTTTTGAACAACTGGTGCTTTAATTTGGAGCAGATACTTATGGGTTTGGTAAGGAACAGATTGAAGAGAGATCAGAGCAGGAGCCTATCAATTCTTATCTCTGCTGGGACAGAACATCCTGTACTCTCAGCTGAATGTCTTAAATGGCATATGAAGAGAAATTGGGTATTGGCTACAATATCTCCTCATTCATGCTTAGAGCTATGAAAATACAAAAAAGAGTGAATTATTACTCACACAGCACATTCATCCTGACTCCTTAAACCATTTCTGTGGAGAAATTGAGCCTCACAGCTACATAATATGGAAATTGAGGCCTGGGAGTAAAAAAAAACTTCTTAACAAAAAGGGGAAATGGGTGATAGTGAAATAATTTTATGAAGTATGCAGAAGTAAATGTGCCAATTAATAGCTAGAGTATGTCACGTTTTCCCGGCATGGAGATTCAGCTCCAAATCTTGTTAAGGGTTTGAGTTTCTTTAGATAATAAATGGATCAAGTTTAGTTATATTCAGCTCAAGGCTCTGACCTTGGAGCAGTACAGTAGGGGGTTGAAGATGGATAAGTAGGCTAAGGAAGGACACTGAGGATGCTCTACAGTGGGATTTGTTTATAGAGCCTGTCCGATTCTCATATTGGTTGTCTTTGATCATTCTGGAGAAGCTGCTGGGTGGACATCATCTCAACACATAGCTGCCAATGGCAAGGACAATACAGACATTAGCCTGCACTGAATTCATGCATGAACACTGTGGTCTAACAGCAGTTCAGAGAGGAAAGCCATAGAGGGATAAGATTATTTTCTCCAATAATGCTCAGATTATTTGTATTTATGGTAAGGATCATCTGGAAATACATAACAGGAGAGTGCCTCAGGTATGAACTACACAATCTAAGTATATGTATGTATACCCTGTTTATTTCTTATATCCAAGACTTCACTACACCTCTGCATCACTAAAGGAATAATAGAAAGCTGTCAGCTAGACATCTGGATAGGTTTATCACAAACCTTGTTGCATTGAACACGATGTGAGAACATTATGTAATGAACAAAAGCCGCTATGGCTTTTTAAGAAATAACTTAAGTCTTTAAGAGAGAATTGATTGTGAATGGTGATGCTTCTTTTTAATGTAAACTTGGCAAATGCACACTGAAACCATACGATGGTCTTATAGAAGATGTGCTGCTCAGCTTACCCATTGAACACAACAGACAAGCTGTTTACAAAGAAAGTAAGCAATGACTTTCCAGTTGTTGGGTGGGTGTGTAGAACTAAACAGATTAATAAACGCAGCATTTTCCTGAGAAACGTGTCACTCGTGGTTGAATAGAATAGAGGGTGGATAAGAAGCACAGTTTGAAATGGGGACAGCATACACACAGACTTATAAATCAAAATCCACATTTGGAGAAGACAAAGCTTCGCTGATAATAAAGAGTTGGATTTTCCTTGAGGGCTTAATTAAACCCTTAGAATCAAAATGCTATTATCAGTCCCCAACCCTGCACTGCAATTGACAGCATGGCCACTTGTCTTATGAGTCACCAACCATTAGGGCCCTCTGATATTTGTTAGGTAACAATATATCAACATCACTGCAACGTTGATGAGACATAAACGTGTTTCTCTGAGGGGCTATATGGCATGATACGCACCCAGTAGTTATGTCTAGCCTATATAGGGAATAGGGTGCCATTTGGGATGTAATCTATGATTTAAAGTAGGTGGTTACACACCAGTGCTCAGTCTGAAAGAAAAGGATCATGCTTCTGGACACTAGGCAGAGTCAGACAGTGACCCATGCGGGTGGTTCTTCCCACATAATGACATCTTTTGAGGCTGCAGACTTCTAAATGATAAAAACAGGTGCTGAGCAGGTAGTTGCTATGCAACAATCGGGTGCGAAGCTAGCAGCAGCAGCCAGGTGGGCTTCAGCAGAAAGGAGTGAGCACACACAGAGGTGGTTATTAGAGACCTCGGAACACTGTGGGGAACTCTAAAAGGCTGCTGGAACCACAGGTAGGACGGAGACTTTTCCAGTTTAATAGGCAACCTGCAGCTTGGGCTTGTCTGGTGAAAGAGAGTCGAGCATAGTGGTTCTCTAAATTGTTTCAAATTCAGAGTTGTAGACTTGAGTCCAGAGCGCTATTGTAATGCACAATACTGTATTGATTGCTTCTTTTCACATCCATTGTGTCAAAGAATGAACATTCTGTCCAGCCAGGCAAAAAGAAATACACATTTTCTTATTGTAAAACATAAATATAAAGGAGAAAATGAGGCACAAAGATTAAATAGATTGGAGTTGATTGAACTGTTTCATGACAAATTGATGCTATTTGAGCATGCTGTTATAAATACATTTGAAAGTGAGATTGCCATTGCCATCTATGACACCGGTTTATCTCTGAAATAATTCTATCCACAGATAATAAGAGCATATTCTCGCTTCGGTATTTGGAGCTGAGATTGGTTGAGCAAAGAGGGGAACAGTGGGCTGAAACAAATCTACCTCCCTCACCACCACAGTGGAGGCTGGTAAGGGAGGATGGAATGTAATGAATGGTACCCTTACCACCACCTTCCCTTAATCACCACCACTCCCTCCTCTCTATCCCCAATCCCTGGAGTTTAATTAGGCTCTCTAAGCTCTGTCTGAATAATGCAACACCTGAGCACACCTGAATGTCTCTGCTCAAACAGACAGAACGAGAGAGAGAAAAAGAAAGAGGGACAAAGAGAGAGGGGGTGGAGGGGGAGAGATGATTTGCATTTTGCGCAGTACTTCCTGGTAAGCCTGCACTCCAAAGCTATGGTATAGAAGAAAATAACATAGATATTTGTCCACAGATGGGAACATTATAGATTGTATGTCTACAATCATTTACATTCAATAACTGGGTTTACGTCTTTTTTTCTTAAGTGTATGACCATTTGAAGTGTGCTTGAAATGCAATGACAAATAATTTACAAGACTACCATCTAGTGGTGTTTTTACACATTTACAGCTGGTCAATTATCCTTCTCCGGGAGAGGAGAGGGATGTGGAAGCGCGAATGAGCAAGGCGGGGGCTAAGGAAATTATATGGGCACTGGTGGTGCAGAGCTGGCAGGAGCAGTGGAACAGCAACACTAAGGACAGGCATCTATTCCCTGTTCAGAGTAAGTTGGGGAGGATGGTATGAAGGGACAGAAGAGAGGAGGCCATTTTTATAAGGCTACGGGTGGGACACAGCCGGTTTAATAAGTCATTATATGTGATAGAAAAGCGTCCAACAGGAAGGTGTGGTTACCGCAAGACATTGGAGACATTGGAGGGGTGGGTATAATTTGTGGAACGTTCCAACAGGAATCCGTTCCAAAAACGTCTTAAAGTACAAGGTTGCCAACAAACGCATACAATGTAACATGATCAATTCACCTAACGTTTGCTAAATAACTATCGAGTAGGCATCAACTCACCACGTAGCTTATTCTTAATGTTTGTCAATAGGTTACCAGAGTGAGGACAGACATTTTTCGGAATAAACATGATGAGTGAAAAACGTTATTAATTAGCCCACTCCCAACCCGGTTTCGTATTATGCCACTATACGACTTTGTATGCGTTATTTGTGGGCAACCTTGTTATTTACGAAGATTTTGGATCAGATTCCTGTTGGAACGTTCCAAAAACTATACCTACCAACATTGGAACATGTGCTGATACAGTGTGGGCAGTATGATAGGGAGAGAGACTGAGAATAGGGGAGAATGGGATCCAGTAATTGAGTTTAAGTAGCATACGGAGTTGAACATAGTTAGATACAATCACAAATATGTTGTTATATTTTTTAAAGAGAAACGTAGCTGGCAGGTAGGATTCAGTGCCTCCCAGTACAGTGGGTGGCGCTAATGCACCATAACGTTGGATGCCAACTACTGTATTGACCACGTGACATTTGAAGATGGCTGCCTGCGTGGAGAAAAAAATAAATTCAGGTACGTGTCACTATCTCTGGATAACGCAAATAATTAACCCATATGACTCTATAAGAGGTATATATGAACGCAATTTCCTATTTAAGAAATACCTAATTTAATACACGTTAACCCTTCAATATTGCTAAAGAAGTAGCCAGCTGTTCAACTTGTTAGCTAGTTGAGCTAGCTATACCTAAAGTTACCTGTAAAATGCAATTCTGACAAGTTATTTTTCAGGATTTACTCATACGGTATAATGACTTTGGTACAAATAAAGTAGCTAAGTAATGTGTATAATGTTTTGGAGTCAGTTATTCACAATGTGATATTGTGCTTGTACTCATTGGGGCCGATTCAGACTTAAGAACTTTACACCTTTTCCTTTTCCTACGCACTTCTCAGTATTTAGTATTCAGACTTACCTTATGCAGTCCCATAACGTGCTCTGCAGTTGTGGCTACCCAAAATATTTTCTTGTGGAGTTTTCATTCAATAGGATTTTCAATACATAATCTTAAAGCCATCCCGTTTAAATACTGTGTACATTTTGTTTTTTTAGCTCGAATTCTGTCAACAGACTAGAATATATCGAGAAAGTGGTTCAGAATATTAAGGATCAAAGAAAGAAATCCATCAAAATATATGTATATTCCTCTGTTTCAGCTACAATTGGTAAATTTGAAAGGGGTACACATAATCTCTGAATGTCTCCCCTATGTGGAAGCTAGGTAGTAAATTGCAACAGCACTAGGCTGCATTCAAAAGACATTTGCCCGTAACGTGGCGGAGACTCACGCTTGAGCATTTTACTTTCGGTTTTGGTCCACCAGCTTTAAACGGTTGTAAAAATGTTATTGAAAATATATTCACATCGATTTTAATGGTACAGGGATTCCTTACACGATTCAGTATTTGATTTCTCACAATTTCAGTTTGAGTTAACTGTAGAATTTAACAACCAGGAAATGAGTGGGCTGCTTAACCCGATTTCCACTAGATAACTCAGCCACAAAATACAATATAATGCAAAAAAGATATATAATCCTATGTGTAGCTCCTTTAAAAATAGTCTGATTTTGTAGATTATTTAGATTTAGTAAGTAACGTTATTTATGAATCAAAAGTTCTACAACCCATGTTGGAATATTAGCGTACAAAGAATTATAATGGTGAGAAAAGTGTACAATAGTAGGCCTATACCCTCATTTATTGCCGGCAGTAACCATGGAACTGTGTGATGACGGGCAAAGTATTGCGCCATGAGTCGGGTTCTGTTACGGCTTGGTCTGCGTTCCGCTCCATAACGATTTAAAAAGCCTACATGTCTTTCAAAAACATATGTTATCAACTGTTACTAATCCTCAGCAACAACCACACGGCCGTGACGGTGTTTACAGAGGAAGCAAATTAAGGTAAACGAAACAATGTCATTAAATGGAATGATAATTTAGGTTATACCAACTGAAGGTAACTAAAAGTAAATTGACAGTTGAATGTGTGGTTATTAGGCCTACTGACGGTCGATACTGATAGTGGCTAATATTTAACATGATAGAAATGGTAAACAGCTAAGTCTGGGTAGCCTGAAATTAAGACATTCTAGGGTGCCCACCCTGCTAGTTAAAAGGCTGTACAATTTAAATTCTGCATAATGGCACAGCATTTCAAACTGTACTATGGTAAAGTTGATATGCTTCAGTTAGCCATATGACTGGTTTCACATTTGTCTCCAGCGATTTATAAGGTAAAATAGATCTAAAACAAGTGTCATTTATATTTATTATTCCCTTATCCAGATGGATTACTCATTTAACTAGCTCTTATCAAGTTGTAAATTTAAAGTACTTCCGGCGCCGACAGAGATGGCCGCCTCGCTTCGCGTTCCTAGGAAACTATGCAGTTTTTTGTTTTTTTACGTGTTATTTCTTACACTAGTACCCCAGGTCATCTTAGGTTTCATCACATACAGCCGAGAAGAACTACTGAATATAAGATCAGCGTCAACTCACCACCAGCACGACCAAGAATATGTTTTTCGCGATGCGGATCCTGTGTTCTGCCTTACAACTAGTGCCACGGGATGGTTCCCATGCAGCGACCCAAAAAAACGACTCAGAAAAAGAGGGAAACGAAGCGGTCTTCTGGTCAGACTCCGGAGACGGGCACATCGTGCACCACTCCCTAGCATTCTTCTTGCCAATGTCCAGTCTCTTGACAACAAGGTTGATGAAATCCGAGCAAGGGTAGCATTCCAGAGGGACATCAGAGACTGTAACGTTCTCTGCTTCACGGAAACGTGGCTCACTGGAGAGACGCAATCCGAAGCGGTGCAGCCAGCGGGTTTCTCCACGCATCGCGCGGACAGAAACGAACATCTTTCTGGTAAGAAGAGGGGCGGGGGCGTATGCCTTATGGCCAACGTGACATGGTGTGATGAAAGAAACATACAGGAACTCAAATCCTTCTGTTCACCTGATTTAGAATTCCTCACAATCAAATGTAGACCGCATTATCTACCAAGAGAATTCTCTTCGATTATAATCACAGCCGTATATATCCCCCCCCAAGCAGACACATCGATGGCTCTGAACGAACTTTATTTAACTCTCTGCAAACTGGAAACGATTTATCCGGAGGCTGCATTCATTGTAGCTGGGGATTTTAACAAGGCTAATCTGAAAACAAGACTCCCTAAATTTTATCAGCATATCGATTGCGCAACCAGGGGTGGAAAGACCCTGGATCATTGTTACTCTAACTTCCGCGACGCATATAAGGCCCTGCCCCGCCCCCCTTTCGGAAAAGCTGACCACGACTCCATTTTGTTGATCCCTGCCTACAGACAGAAACTAAAACAAGAAGCTCCCACGCTGAGGTCTGTCCAACGCTGGTCCGACCAAGCTGACTCCACACTCCAAGACTGCTTCCATCACGTGGACTGGGAGATGTTTCGTATTGCGTCAGCCAACAACATTGACGAATACGCTGATTCGGTGTGCGAGTTCATTAGAACGTGCGTTGAAGATGTCGTTCCCATAGCAACGATTAAAACATTCCCCAACCAGAAACCGTGGATTGATGGCAGCATTCGTGTGGAACTGAAGGCGCGAACCACTGCTTTTAATCAGGGCAAGGTGTCTGGTAACATGACTGAATACAAACAGTGCAGCTATTCCCTCCGCAAGGCTATCAAACAAGCTAAGCGCCAGTACAGAGACAAAGTAGAATCTCAATTCAACGGCTCAGACACAAGAGGCATGTGGCAGGGTCTACAGTCAATCACGGACTACAGGAAGAAACCTAGCCCAGTCACGGACCAGGATGTCTTGCTCCCAGGCAGACTAAACAACTTTTTTGCCCGCTTTGAGGACAATACAGTGCCACTGACACGGCCTGCAACGAAAACATGCGGTCTCTCCTTCACTGCAGCCGAAGTGAGTAAGACATTTAAACGTGTTAACCCTCGCAAGGCTGCAGGCCCAGACGGCATCCCCAGCCGCGC
This sequence comes from Oncorhynchus kisutch, assembly GCF_002021735.2. NCBI lineage: Eukaryota > Metazoa > Chordata > Actinopteri > Salmoniformes > Salmonidae > Oncorhynchus > Oncorhynchus kisutch. The sequence goes on along the minus strand of NC_034195.2, from coordinate 43,408,727 downwards.
CCTCAGAGCATGCGCAGACCAGCTGGCCGGTGTGTTTACGGACATATTCAACCAATCCCTATACCAGTCTGCTGTTCCCACATGCTTCAAGAGGGCCACCATTGTTCCTGTTCCCAAGAAAGCTAAGGTAACTGAGCTAAACGACTACCGCCCCGTAGCACTCACATCCGTCATCATGAAGTGCTTTGAGAGACTAGTCAAGGACCATATCACCTCCACCCTACCTGACACCCTTGACCCACTCCAATTTGCTTACCGCCCAAATAGGTCCACAGACGATGCAATCTCAACCACACTGCACACTGCCCTAACCCATCTGGACAAGAGGAATACCTATGTGAGAATGCTGTTCATCGACTACAGCTCGGCATTCAACACCATAGTACCCTCCAAGCTCGTCATCAAGCTCGAGACCCTGGGTCTCGACCCCGCCCTGTGCAACTGGGTACTGGACTTCCTGACGGGCCGCCCCCAGGTGGTGAGGGTAGGCAATAACATCTCCTCCCCGCTGATCCTCAACACTGGGGCCCCACAAGGGTGCGTTCTGAGCCCTCTCCTGTACTCCCTGTTCACCCACGACTGCGTGGCCACGCACGCCTCCAACTCAATCATCAAGTTTGCGGACGACACAACAGTTGTAGGCTTGATTACCAACAACGACGAGACGGCCTACAGGGAGGAGGTGAGGGCCCTCGGAGTGTGGTGTCAGGAAAATAACCTCACACTCAACGTCAACAAAACTAAGGAGATGATTGTGGACTTCAGGAAACAGCAGAGGGAACACCCCCCCCATCCACATCGATGGAACAGTAGTGGAGAGGGTAGCAAGTTTTAAGTTCCTCGGCATACACATCACAGACAAACTGAATTGGTCCACTCACACAGACAGCATCGTGAGGAAGGCGCAGCAGCGCCTCTTCAACCTCAGGAGGCTGAAGAAATTCGGCTTGTCACCAAAAGCACTCACAAACTTCTACAGATGCACAATCGAGAGCATCCTGGCGGGCTGTATCACCGCCTGGTATGGCAACTGCACCGCCCTCAACTGTAAGGCTCTCCAGAGGGTAGTGAGGTCTGCACAACGCATCACCGGGGGCAAACTACCTGCCCTCCAGGACACCTACACCACCCGATGCTACAGGAAGGCCATAAAGATCATCAAGGACATCAACCACCCGAGCCACTGCCTGTTCACCCCGCTGTCATCCAGAAGGCGAGGTCAGTACAGGTGCATCAAAGCTGGGACCGAGAGACTGAAAAACAGCTTCTATCTCAAGGCCATCAGACTGTTAAACAGCCACCACTAACATTGAGTGGCTACTGCCAACACACTGTCAATGCCACTGACTCTACTCCAGCCACTTTAATCATGGGAATTGATGGGAAATGATGTAAATATATCACTAGCCACTTTAAACAATGCTACCTTATATAATGTTACTTACCCTACATTATTCATCTCATATGCATACGTAGATACTGTACTCTATATCATCGACTGCATCCTTATGTAATACATGTATCACTAGCCACTTTAACTATGCCACTTGGTTTACATACTCATCTCATATGTATATACTGTACTCGATATAATCTACTGTATCTTGCCTATGCTGCTCTGTACCATCACTCATTCATATGTTCAGGGAAGCTAGAAATCATTATACACAGGCAGTTAGAAAAGCCAAGGCTAGCTTTTTCAAGCAGAAATTTGCTTCCTGCAACACTAACTCAAAAAAGTTCTGGGACACTGTAAAGTCCATGGAGAATAAGAACACCTCCTCCCAGCTGCCCACTGCACTGAAGATAGGAAACACTGTCACCACTGATAAATCCACCATAATTGAGAATTTCAATAAGCATTTTTCTACGGCTGGCCATGCTTTCCACCTGGCTACTCCTACCCCGGACAACAGCACTGCACCCCCAACAGCAACTCGCCCAAGCCTTCCCCATTTCTCCTTCTCCCAAATCCATTCAGCTGATGTTCTGAAAGAGCTGCAAAATCTGGACCCCTACAAATCAGCCGGGCTAGACAATCTGGACCCTTTCTTTCTAAAATTATCTGCCGAAATTGTTGCCACCCCTATTACTAGCCTGTTCAACCTCTCTTTCGTGTCGTCTGAGATTCCCAAAGATTGGAAAGCAGCTGCGGTCATCCCCCTCTTCAAAGGGGGGGACACTCTTGACCCAAACTGCTACAGACCTATATCTATCCTACCGTGCCTTTCTAAGGTCTTCGAAAGCCAAGTCAACAAACAGATTACCGACCATTTCGAATCTCACCATACCTTCTCTGCTATGCAATCCGGTTTCAGAGCTGGTCATGGGTGCACCTCAGCCACGCTCAAGGTCCTAAACGATATCTTAACCGCCATCGATAAGAAACATTACTGTGCAGCCGTATTCATTGATCTGGCCAAGGCTTTTGACTCTGTCAATCACCATATCCTCATCGGCAGACTCGACAGCCTTGGTTTCTCAAATGATTGCCTCGCCTGGTTCACCAACTACTTCTCTGATAGAGTTCAGTGTGTCAAATCGGAGGGTCTGCTGTCCGGACCTCTGGCAGTCTCTATGGGGGTGCCACAGGGTTCAATTCTTGGACCGACTCTCTTCTCTGTATACATCAATGAGGTCGCTCTTGCTGCTGGTGAGTCCCTGATCCACCTCTACGCAGACGACACCATTCTGTATACTTCCGGCCCTTCTTTGGACACTGTGTTAACAACCCTCCAGGCAAGCTTCAATGCCATACAACTCTCCTTCCGTGGCCTCCAATTGCTCTTAAATACAAGTAAAACTAAATGCATGCTCTTCAACCGATCGCTACCTGCACCTACCCGCCTGTCCAACATCACTACTCTGGACGGCTCTGACTTAGAATACGTGGACAACTACAAATACTTAGGTGTCTGGTTAGACTGTAAACTCTCCTTCCAGACCCATATCAAACATCTCCAATCCAAAGTTAAATCTAGAATTGGCTTCCTATTTCGCAACAAAGCATCCTTCACTCATGCTGCCAAACATACCCTTGTAAAACTGACCATCCTACCAATCCTCGACTTTGGCGATGTCATTTACAAAATAGCCTCCAATACCCTACTCAACAAATTGGATGCAGTCTATCACAGTGCAATCCGTTTTATCACCAAAGCCCCATATACTACCCACCATTGCGACCTGTACGCTCTCGTTGGCTGGCCCTCGCTTCATACTCGTCGCCAAACCCACTGGCTCCATGTCATCTACAAGACCCTGCTAGGTAAAGTCCCCCCTTATCTCAGCTCGCTGGTCACCATAGCATCTCCCACCTGTAGCACACGCTCCAGCAGGTATATCTCTCTAGTCACCCCCAAAACCAATTATTTCTTTGGCCGCCTCTCCTTCCAGTTCTCTGCTGCCAATGACTGGAACGAACTACAAAAATCTCTGAAACTGGAAACACTTATCTCCCTCACTAGCTTTAAGCACCAACTGTCAGAGCAGCTCACAGATTACTGCACCTGTACATAGCCCACCTATAATTTAGCCCAAACAACTACCTCTTTCCCAACTGTATTTAATTTTAATTTATTTATTTATTTTGCTCCTTTGCACCCCATTATTTTTATTTCTACTTTGCACATTCTTCCATTGCAAAACTACCATTCCAGTATTTTACTTGCTATATTGTATTTACTTTGCCATCATGGCCTTTTTTGCCTTTACCTCCCTTCTCACCTCATTTGCTCACATTGTATATAGACTTGTTTATACTGCATTATTGACTGTATGTTGGTTTTTACTCCATGTGTAACTCTGTGTCGTTTTATCTGTCGAACTGCTTTGCTTTATCTTGGCCAGGTCGCAATTGTAAATGAGAACTTGTTCTCAACTTGCCTACCTGGTTAAATAAAGGTAAATAAATAAATAAATATATCCTTATGTACATATTCTTTATCCCCTTACATTGTGTATAAGACAGTAGTTTTTTTTGGAATTGTTAGTTAGATTACTTGTTCGTTATTACTGCATTGTCGGAACTAGAAGCACAAGCATTTCGCTACACTCGCATTAACATCTGCTAACCATGTGTATGTGACAAATAAATTTGATTTGATTTGAATGTTGGTGTTTTTATTGGGAAAAAATAAAGTAGATGCTTTATCCACTTGGAACCGGCAGGTTCACTAGACCTTATTCGTGTTTTCTTTGTGCATAAATGTGGAATTATTAGGGAATTAAGTCAAGGTCAGAATACAGCGTATCTGTAGACACCTCCACCACACCTTCATATATTCTATCCACCCCAAACGAATAGCAGGTGAATAGCATGCTGTTCTCATGCTTAAATTCAAGATCAGAATATGCATAGAGAGAGGTGCATACAAAGTGAATTATGTTCCATTTACGCGCGTGTAACTTTTTTTTGTTTGTCATATTGCTTAGTTTTAATGCTTCATTTTTGAGAAGGGGTGAGAATCATATCAAGCGATGTTTAATAAGAGCATGTTTCACTCTCCCCTCAGATGAACAGGAGTGGATACTGGAGCCTCTGTGTTTCCCTGAGCAGCCAGCTACAGACATCGGCACCAACTCATCCTCTCATCATGACATGGAGGTGGTGACCTGTGTGCTCTGCTCTCACTCCGCCCCTTTGTCAGAGAAGGACCGCCTCCTAAAGCACCTAGTACTGGTGCACAAGCTGGTCATCGCTGATGTCAAACTCATCGCTGACTTTCCTAAGTATGTATCAGAGATACTATATTTGAGTATACAAAACCATTATTTTCATGACATAGACTGACCAGGTGAAAGCTATGATCCCTTATTGATGTAACTTGTTAAATCCACTTCAATCAGTGTAGATGAAGGGGAGGAGACTGGTTAAAGAAGGATTTTTAAGCCTTTAGACATTGAGCCATGGATTGTGTATGTGCTATTCAGAGGGTGAATGGGCAAGACTAAATATTTTAGTGCCTTTGAACTGGGTATGGTAGTAGGTTCCAGGTGCACCGATTTGTTTCAAGAACTGCAGCGCTGCTTAGCTTTTCACACGCTCAACCGTTTCCCATGTGTATCAAGAATGGTCCACCACCCATAGGACATCCAGCCAACCTTGCACAACTGTGGGAAATATTGGAGTCAACATGGGCCAGCATCCCTGTGGAACACTTTCGGCAGCCATGTGTGGGCCTTGGAGGGCATAGGCCCCCCCCTGGAGGGCATAGCCATGTGTGGGCCTTGGAGGGCACTGGGGAGTCAGGTCCAGCCAATCAGAATTAGTAAAAAAATTTCCCACAAGCTTTATTACAGAAAGAAATACATCTATGCATCTATTTCTATGGTCCTAATTATCAAGTTCCCTATCACAATTGCGGCACAGGTTTGATGATGTTTGATCTATACAAACAGTTATAAAACAGTAATAGCCGTCATGAAAACTGGGATAAATCACATGGAGAGATTGTCAATCGTGGCTGGCTACTTTTTGTGTACAGTTCCCTCCCTCTTCTCCAGAGGAAATGTATCACATACTGCCTGTCTCACACAAAATATGAATTGTGTTCTACTGTGTCCATTTCTTTCAGATACATGGAATACTGGAAGAACAGAATCTCTGAGCAACCCATCACAGATTTCTGCAGTGTGATCAAGACTAACTCGCAGGGCCCTGTTGGTAAGTAGTATTAATTTACTATAGATAGCCTGGAGGTTCACAATATCGCTGCTTCTACTTTACCCTGTTCTTGCATTATATTATTAAATATACCCTCTTTATGTGCTTTTCAGAAAAACAGGAGCACTACTTCCTTTTGTGCGATGTCCTGCCAGAGGACAGGGTCCTCAGAGAACATCTCCAACAGAAACGACTGGTGAGTTACATTTCAGTCATTTAGCAGACGCTCTTATCCAGAGGAAGTTACAGGATCAATTAGGGTTAAGTGCCTTGCTTGACAGATTTTTCACCTAGTCGGTGCTGGGGTTTGAACCAGCGACCTTTCAGTTACTGGCCCAACGATCTTAATCGCTATGTTATCTATATCTATCTATAGTTTTCAGAACAAGCTCTATTTTATGTATACAATATACTGTATCTCCCTAGGCTAATATTCACAAAGCATCTTAGAGTAGGAGCGCTGAGCTTGGATCAGGTCTTCCCTGTCCATAGAAATATTCTTATTATAATTTAAAAGACAAAACTGATCCTAAATCAGCACTTCTACCCTGAGACACTGACTTCCTACCTGGACTGCATAGTTTAATTTATGCTACTAACTCACACTGTGTTGGTCTACAGGAGGAGATCCTGGAGCAGCAGCAGAGGGAGAGGGATGACGACAGCTTCCAGCGCATCTGCATGTTCTGCAATGACGAGTTCAATGGGAACAGGTCGTCACTGCTCAACCACATGGCCAGGGAGCACTCGTTCAACGTGGGACTGCCTGACAACATAGTGTACTGCGTAGAGTTCCTTGACCACCTACAGAGCAAACTGGATAAGTAAGTTAGTTTATATCCTAGTATATCCTTTATATCCTTAGTATATCCTTTTTATGTTAATGTTTGTTTATGCGATTTTTATCATTTGAAAAGAAAATTGTCATCTGTAGCCATCTGTAATTCACTAATTGGTAACACTGTAGTAATGTTTTCCAGTACTTTTTGTTTTTCTGTGAAGGAGAGCGCTGCTGTAGTAACGTTTTCACTGTGAATGAGTGCTGTTTGGTGTCACACATTAGCATTACTCAACCAAACAATGTTTCACAGAGCTTTGAGTGTTTCATTGTTTTTTGTTCCCAGTCTGCAGTGCCTGTATTGTGAGAAAACATTCAGAGACAAGACGACACTGAAGGATCACATGAGAAAGAAACAGCACCGCAGAATCAATGGCAACAACAGCGAGTATGACTGCTTCTACATTATCAACTACCTGGTACGCTCAGTGTTGTGTGAGAGTATAATTCATATAAATGCATATTGCCATATTTGACCTGAAAATATATTATTTTCACATTTAATTAAGGGTCATCAAATAATGATAAAGTGATAAACACTGGTCTATTTTCCCTGTGACAGGAGCTGGGGAAAACATGGGAAGAGGTCCAATCTGAGGATGATCGGGAGATGGAGGATGAAGATGAGTAAGGATTGTCCTAGTGACACAGTCATTGTTGTTTGGGTTAGATTTGTAATCTGTGTTCTCTAGGATTGAATGGTATGCACTTTTGCAGTGTTGTATTTACCATTGAGGAAATGTCTGTCTGTCTCCTCTCTTCAGTGATTGGTCAGACTGGCAGGCTCACCCAGTGTGTGCTGTGTGCCTGTTCTGTGAGCAGCAGTCAGAGAGCATGGAGAAGATCTACACACACATGGAGGTAACAGTCCCCTTATGCAGTTGTTGACCAATTCGGCCCATGAATTGCCGGTTTGGGAGCAGCTACTTCAATATGGTTCATGGATCTGTTTTTCTTCACCATGCATTTTCAGGAAACACACGGATTTGATCTGCACAAGTTGAAGACCGAACTCAGTAAGTAATATTGCACAACTGCTATGCTTTGTTGTACAAAACCCACCATAAAAACAAACACATACACCCATCCAAATGAATGGACATACCAGTCTTTCCCATACTAGGGCTACATTTACAGGCAGCTGAGTAAAAATTTTCCTCTAAATGGTCTTTTGACCAATCGGCTCAGCTCTTTTGCCAATAAGTAGGCAAAGGACCAGAATTTGGTTGTGTGTGTATAAATGCAGCCTAAGTGGCCTGATAAGCATGTCTTCTCCCAGATCTGCGGTTCTACCAGCAGGTCAAACTGGTAAACTACATCAGACGAGAGATCCACCAGTGCCGTTGCTACGGTTGCCAGGAAAAGTTTGGGTCCAAACCTGAGGTTATACGTCATGTAATGGAGGCAGGTCACGTGATGCAGCTACCAGAGACGTCAACCTGGGACCAACCACAGTAAGTTTGGAGCTCTCGTAAGTGATGTGTATGGAAAATGTATTGTTTACTTGTAATATTGTTAACTAAAACCATATTAATAACAAGACTTGTTTTGCTACAGTTTAAATGTGATGTGTTATTGGAGTGCTGAATGAATGGTATTGTCAATTGCTCAGCTCTCCATCTGGGGGCTATTGTGACTGTTTCTGATGTCTAAATGCCAGTCATTACAGCTCATTCTCCAATCCAGGTATTACTTCCCCACCTATGAGAACGACGCCCTCCTCTGTGCCTTGTCGGACAGTGACAGTGAATCGGAACACACAGGCCCTTGGAGAGACGTCCCTGTCATAGCTGAGGACATCTCTAACCTGAAAGTCCTGAAGCAGACCAGCGTCCTCAGCCACCTTCTGAAGAACACAGACAGCTCTAGTTAAAAAGCTGTATGGATGGACCAATGATGTTATAAACTCAGTGGAGGATGCTCAGAGGAGAACGGCTCATAGAGGGACACAGTGCTTCGCTGTATCTCCAACAAGACGGTGATGCCCATCAGACACTGTGCACTTAGCAGACCGGCACACATGTGCAGAAATGAACATGGCCTGTTTCACAAGAATTTCCTGAGCCTGGACTACATTTATGTATGATTTAATGTCATACTTGGTACAAATCACCATGTACAACATACCTGCAGGTGGATTTGTTTCATATAGTATGATTGCTGACAAACGTGACCTCACTGCAGAGATGTGACAATTCCTAAATGTAAATAAACATTATGAATATACTATAACTGATGATTCCCTCTCCTTTAGCTTGCTTATACAATAGTTGAAAGAATGGCAGGTAGCCTAGTGGTTAGTGTTGGACTAGTAACCGAAAGGTTGCAAGATCGAATCCCGAGCTGACATGGGAGAAATCCATTCTGCCCCTGAACAAGGCAGTTAACCCACTGTTCCTAGGCAGTCATTGAAAATATGGATTTGTTCTGAACTTACTTGCCTAGTTAAATAAATAAATACACAACACTATATTTTCTAAAAACCCTGAGCTGCAGTAAAGTAAAAAAGAGTACAGATTAAATTGGAATCCGTCTGTTACTTGAGAGGGAATGGACTTCCATTTTCTAGTGCTTTTTGTCAACCTTGGTGGTCTTGACATGAATAATGTGTTGTGTGGCTTTGTCCAGAACCACCTGCCGTACAGTCGACCCCCAAACTGCAAAGTACTCAGTGTCTCCACCACGTCGTTCACATCAGGACTCACATTCAAACACGTCACTGAAACAGACAAACGCAGAAGTAACACATTTTGGATAAGTAATACGTTCAGTTAAAATACATCACATTATCAATCATAAGCAATTCATCCTGTCAAGACATTTCAATATTCATATTTGGAAATGTGGGTATCAGATTATTTTCAGTATTTTAGAGGAAAACATTACCTTAGCATCTCTACTAATACATGGCTGAATCAGGTGAGTAAATTTAAATGTCACATGCAGCGTGTTACATTTCAGGGCACTGAAAACCAAAGCAGAGAGAATACCTTCTGTAAGTCATGGTCCTCTCAAATGCACAAAAAAATGTTAAACAATTGTCACAGAGTTCCAGAAGGCATGCCTAATCAAGCCAAGCTCAATGATTTCAAAGAAAATATCTGCCCCCATCTCCTCACATCAGTGTGAGAGCTACCTGTCCCAGGGACGTCAAGGATTTGTTGATGTCTGCGGTCTCGACCAGTCTGTCGTTTGGCTTCTATCTTGGCGATGAGCTCGGACCCCGCCAAGTCACACAGGGTCGGGGTATTGTGAGACGACACACTCTGTACCCTCCAGTCAGGGTGAGCAACAGGTGGCCCGAGAGTTGAAGAGGGAGAGGCTCTTCCTAGCAATGGGTTCACAACCATACTGGTATTGACATGACTTGGCCTATCTTTTTTTTTTTTTGGTTGAGCCAATCTTTCTATTCTTTTCTCCATTTCCATCACGTTCAGAATGCCGTCCTCGGTCTTCAACTCGATGTGGGTCAGCCCAGACACAGAGATGGACTTCCCCTAGGTCCATATCTCTAATGAACTGGTGGGACTTTGACCGGAGATCATTTAGGTCAGGGTTTCCCAAATCTGGTCCTGAGGCCCCTCGGTACACATTTTGTTAAGTGTCCTAGCGCTACACAGCTGATTTAAATAATCAAAGCTTGATTATGAGTTGGTTATTTGAATCACCTGTGTAGTGTTAGTGCAAAAACCTAAATGTGCACCCAGGGTGGACCCCAGGACCGAGTTAGGGAATCGCTGATATAGGCTGTCATTGTTGATTTCCAACGTGTGTAAGTCGTCCTAGAGCTTGTCTGACCATAGGCTAGAATGCAGACTACTGTATATCCATCCACACAAGACCTTACTATGGGCAGGGTCCCTTCAAATACTTCCTCCTGCATGGAGAGACAAATTGAGGGAGCACACCGGCACAAAATCTAATGCCATCACAAAAACAACTGTTCTAATTACAAGAGGTTGGTGGCTCCTTAATTGGGGATGGGCTCATGGTAAAACATGGTTTACATGTGTTTGATGCCATTCCATTTGCTCCGTTCCAGACATTACGAGCTGTCCTCCCCTCAGCAGCCTCCTGTGGTCCTAATCCATTGGGTTCTGTGTTTCAATTAAATTCACCTACCTGTGAGGTGCTGAAGGGTTAGACTTTATCAAAGAGGAACTTGTTCTTGGTTCCCTTGTTGTTGACCAGATGCTCCTGGTCTGAGTATCCCCCAGGAGCTTCAGCAGCTTGTTGTAGAGGGCCTCCTTTTAGAGCAGGGATGGGTTATGGGGGCCACAAAAAAATCTGAACTCATCATGGGGGGGGGGGCCAAAACATTTTTAGCGCCCCTCTTTTAACAGTATACTTAGGGTCATTGTCCTGCTGGAAGACTGAAACAGGTTTCCCTCAAGAATTTCCCTGTATTTAGCACCATCCATCAATTCTGATCAGTTTCCCAGTCCCTGCTGATAAAAAACATCCCCACAGCATAATGCTGCTACCACCATGCACCATGATGAGGTTCACGGGGTAATGAGAGGTGTTGGGTTTGCACCAGACATAGCATTTTCCTTGATGGCCAAAAAGCTTGATTTTATTCTCATCTGACCAGAGTACCTTCTTCCATATGTTTGGGGAGTCTCCCACATACCTTTTGGGAAAACACCAAAAGTGTTTGCTTATATTTTTCTATAAGCAATGGCTTTTTTCTGGCCACTCTTCCGTAAAGCCCAGCTCTGTGGAGTGTATGGCTTAAAGTGGTCCCATGGACAGATACTCCAATCTCCGCTGTGGAGTTTTGCAAGTCCTTCAGGATTAGTTTTTGTGGGTGGCCCTCTCTTGGCGGGTTTGCTGTGGTGCCATATTCTTTCCATTTATTAATAATGGATTTAATGGTGCTCCATGGGATTTTCAAAATTTCTGATATTTTTTTATAACCAAACCCTGATCTGTACTTCACAACTTTGTCCTTGACATGTTCGGAGAGCTCCTTGGTCTTCATGGTGCCCCTTGCTTAGTGGTGTTGCAGACTCTAGGGCCTTTCAGAACAGGTGTACAGTTGTGGCCAAAAGTTTTGAGAATGACACAAATATTAATTTCCACAAAGTTTGCTGTGTCATTGTCTTCAGATATTTTTGTCAGATGTTACTATGGGATAGTGACGTATAATTACAAGCGTTTCATAAGTGTCAAAGGCTTTTATTGACAATTACATGAAGTTGATGCACAGAGTCAATATTTGCAGTGTTGCCCCTTTTTCAAGATTTCTGCAATCCGCCCTGGCATGCTGTCAATTAACTTCTGGGCCACATCCTGACTGATGGCAGCCCATTCTTGCATAATCAATGCTTGAAATTTGTCAGATGATGTGGGTTTTTGTTTGTCCACCCGCCTCTTGAGGATTGACCACACGTTCTCAATGGGATTAAGGTCTGGGGAGTTTCCTGGTCATGGACCCAAAATAGATGTTTTGTTCCCCGAACCACTTAGTTATCATTTTTGCCTTAAGGCAAGGTGCTCCATCATCCTGGAAAAGGAATTGTTCGTCACCAAACTGTTCTTGGACGGTTGGGAGAAGTTGCTCTCGGGATGTGTTGGTACCATTCTTTATTCATGGCTGTGTTCTTAGGCAGAATTGTGAGTGAGCCCTCTCCCTTGGCTGAGAAGCAACCCCACACATGAATGGTCTCAGGATTCTTTACTGTTGGCATGACACAGGACTGATGGTAGCATTCACCTTGTCTTCTCTGGGACAAGCCTTTTTCTGGATGCCCCAAACAACCGGAAAGGGGATTCATCAGAGAAAATTACTTTACCCCAGTCCTCAGCAGTCCAATCCCTGTTCCTTTTGCAGAATATGAGTCTGTCCCTGATGTTTTTCCTGGAGAGAAGTGGCTTCTTTGCTGCCCTTCTTGACACCAGGCCATCCTCCAAAAGTCTTCCCGTCACTGTGCGTGCAGATGCACTCACACCTGCCTATTGCCATTCCTGAGCAAGCTCTGTACTGGTGGTGCCCCGATCCAGCAGCTGAATCAACTTTAGGAGACAGTCCTGGCGCTTGCTGGACTTTCTTGGGCGTCCTGAAGCCTTCTTCACGACAATTGAACCGCTCTCCTTGAAGTTCTTGATGATCCGATAAATGGTTGATTTAGGTGCAATCTTACTGGCAGCAATATCCTTGCCTGTGAAGTCCTTTTTGTGCAAAGCAATGATGACATGTGTTTCCTTGCAGGTAACCATGGTTGACAGAGGAAGAACAATGATTCCAAGCACCACCCTCCTTTTGAAGCTTCCAGTCTGTTAGTCGAACTCAATCAGCATGACAGAGGGATCTCCAGCCTTGTCCTCGTCAACACTCACACCTGTGTTAACGAGAGAATCAGTGACATGTCAGCTGGTCCTTTTGTGGCAGGGCTGAAATGCAGTGGAAATTTGTTTTTTGGGGGGGGGGGATTCAGTTCATTTGCAATTAATCTGATCACTCTTCATAACATTTTTGAGTATATGCAAAAAAAAACTGAGGCAGCAGACTCTGCTAAAAATATTTTTTATGTCATTCTCAACTTTTGGCCACAACTGTATATACTGAGATCATGTGACAGATTAGGTGACAATTCGATTGCACACAGGTGGACTTTAACTAATTATGTGACTTCTGAAGGTAATTGGTTGCACCGGATCTTATTTAGGGGCTTCCGAGCAAAGGGGGTGAATACATATGCGTACACCACTTTTTTTTTTTTCACTTCACCAATTTGGACTATTTTGTGTATGTCCATTACATGAAATCCAAATAATATCAATTTAAACTACAGGTTGTAATGCAAGAAAATAGGAAAAACACCAAGGGGATGAACACTTTTGCAAGGCACTGTATGTGGGTCCCCAGGACTAGGGGGTCCTGATTTGAAAAATACTGCATTAACATTAAGTTTGTTCCAAATCTGTAAACTCTGTCAATATCTAGCCTAATGTTCTCTGATAGTCTAATGCAGCCAACCACCTTTCAGGCTAACTGACACTTAATGACCTTATGAAGAGATTACAGCAAAGTGGAATAGACAGGCACACCAGCAGAGCGCATAATTTGTCCATATATCAATTAAAAACACTGAAATCTCCATTTTTATTGCATAGTTGAGAATTCTGTCAATGCTTAAGATTAAAACATTTCCATACACACAGTTGATTAGGCTAAGCTTGCATATCTAAATCACTGTATATGATAAACCCCAGAATACAATCACGCATAAATGCAAGATCACATCCTACATTGGGTCCATATTCCTCCAGGTAGTGCAATCAGTATAGGTAGAGTAACAACCCTCAGATTCCCTGAAGTAATTGTGGTAGATACCAGACGTCCCAAAAGCAGTACAAACAAAGTTATTCATACAAAATAAATGAGTAGCAGATGTGAAACAGCAGTGATAGGGAAAGGGGGATACCTAGTCAGTTGTACAACTGAATGCATTCAACTGAAATGTGTCTTCCGCATTTAACCCAACCCCTCTGAATCCGAGAGGTGTGGAGTGCTGCCTTAATCGACATCCACGTCTTCGGCGCCCGGGTAACAGTGGGTTAACTGCCTTGCTCAGTGGCAGAACGACAGATTTTTACCTTGTCAGCTCTGGGATTCGATCCAGCAACCTTTCAATACTCTTCAAAGCTTTGACATAAAGTAGTTAACTAAAAGCTGAATATACAAATAGGCCTAGATGTATGGAAACGCATGGATAGCAATCAAATATGAAAGTATCGACTTAGAAATCCACATTCCACTCTTGAAAATAAATGAAATAACTATTATCGTAATACAATATCTTAGTAACCTGATATCCTTTTTTAAACAGGGACAAAAGGCCATTTGTGAAAAATATCAGATTTACAAAGCTGGATGGGGGCTTGCATTGGTCATAATAGATGAATGGTGCAATCAGTGTAACCACTGCAACTTTTTGTTGTTTGAAAATCCAATCTGGGAGAGTGACAATATGATACCACTTCACTACAGCAGCAGGGCTTCTCAGCCTGAAATTGTGATAAACAGGGAAAAAGAGGTATACATTTCAATTAGAATTTTTAGAGCGATTGAATTAAGAGAAAAGTTTTTAAAAGGTGGGAATAAGCCGGTACAACTGGAGTTCAGAGAATGGTACAACTACCCCAATAAACCCACCAAAAGACTAGAAATGAAATGATTTAAAACAAAACTCTAATCAAATCAAATAACCACCACTAATGAATCTATAGAATGACTTAAGGAATAGCCAAACAATAATTTGGGAAAGAAATATGTAGTACTACATCAAAATATCATAGTACATCAAAATCAGGAACCTCATATCAGTAACTTAGTACTTTAGCACACATAATGAAAACATATAGCTCACACACACTATCTGTAACTGTCTAGTTAGTCATTAAAGGGAAACCTTGGGATTTCAGCATGCTAGCAGATACCCATAGACATCCACTCATTGTGCTAATGCTAGTGACCTCTAACTTCCTTCATACTTGACACAGAGACATGATATCTACTAGTTCATCTGACTCTGGGGAAGTAGATAAAGAGCCTCATTGCCAAACACCCGAAGTATCCTTTTAAGATTTCACAATCAACAGCTGCCTTCACTGAGGGTCCTAAAAACTCAGCGATTAATATCACGCAATCAATCAATTACAAAAACTGATTTAGAAAAAATTTCTGTACGGTGAAAAACATGTAAATACAAAGTGAAGAAGCCTTAGACAGTATGATTCTTAGAGGTGAATTTCTAAGATTTGACCAACTTGAATCCTTGGCCAGTGTCTAGTATGGCTGGGGGAAACCAGTTGAGTTTGACCCTTTTGAGGCACCGTAGGCAGACACTGCATAACCAAAGCAGGTTCAGCCCCCCACACCAGAGCGCTAACTGGACCACGGGGTAGGTCATCCTGGGGAAGTACATCCTCCAGTGTTGAGTGACATCACTTTCTGTGGGCAGGTGCAGTGTGTAATCACTCCAGTGCTTAGAGATGCCGTAGGCAGCGGTGACAGTCCTTCCCCTCTCTGACCACTGGACAGTGCTGTCTGCATTGCAGTTGTACTCCACCCACTGAGAGGTGAAGTCCCCAAGCTGGGGGGTGTCCTGGAGCTCAATATCCGTGGCTCGGGCTAGCTGTGCCCCCTGCACCGCCACATAAAGCCCCCCCACCTTCCTTACCTCCTTCACCCAGGGTAGGGAGTTCTCACTGTCCAGGACCAGGATGAGGCGGGAGCAGGAGTCATTGTTCTTCTCCCTCCACCATTCCAGGATCTTATCCAGTTGAAGGGTGCCCCCCCCTGACAGACAACCACACCACAGGGCAGAGTTAGAGAGAGAGCAGTGGAATGCTGTGGTGGATAGTACTTTATTTTGTGGTTTCAGTACCATAAAAGAATGTGCTACAGAGAGTGAGTTAAAGTAACTGAGCTTCACAGAATGACAAAACTTCTAAGTGATTGGTACCTGCTAGTGCCCACTCCCCGCTGCGGTGGGTATGCCCACTGTAGAACACCACATAGGTGTCGTGGCGAGGCCCATCGGCTGTGCAGAGCTCCATGAAGGCTTTGAGCTTCACCTGTAGGGCTTCCAGAGTCACCCCGCTGGTGGAGTAGTCGCAGCCGAACGTCTCGATCATGTGGTGGGAGAAGAAATTCTGTATACTGTTCAACATGCCCGTGGAATGCATGTTCAACATATGTACCTGGTCCGGAGGTAACAGAGTGGGCTGCCCATCAGGACTGCAAGGGAGAGAGGAGTGAGGATGATTGCAGTAAGGGTACACCTGACGATAGAATTCTCTGGCTCTGCCTACAACAAATTTGCAGACTTAATCCTGCAAAGTTAGATTTGGTTTGGTCTGTTGCATTGAAAAGGGGCAGATGTGATGTTGATTCCATCACAGAAAAAACTTTGATCTATATAGTGCAAACTAGTTGTGCAAACTCAGTAGTTTCATCTCTTGCGTCTCTGCGCGGCATGGCATTTCTTCTGCGTGTGACAGAAGAACTGCGCAAACACACAGTTTAGAGGGAATATATCCCAAAACATGATGCAGCCACTATTGAAAATATTGAGTGGTACTCAGTAACATGTTGTATTGGATTTGCCCCAAACATAACACTTTGTATTCAGAACATAAAGTTAATTTATTTGCCACATTTCTTGCAGTATTACTTTAGTGCTTTGTTGCAAACAGGATGCATGTTTTGGAATATTTTTATTCTGTACTGGCTTCCTTCTTTTCACTCTGTCATATAGGTTAGTATTGTTGAGTAACTACAATGTTGTTGATCCATCCTCAGTTTTCTCCTATCAGAGCCATTAAACTCTGTAACTGTAAGCTGAGTTAGGAAAGACACCTGTATCTTCGTAGTGACTGGGTGTATTGATACACCATCCAACGTGTAATTAATTACTTCACCATGCTCAAAAGGATATTCAATGTCTGCTTTTTCTTTTACCCATCTACCAATAGGTGTCCTTCTTTGCAAGGCATTTGAAAACCTCCCTGGTCTTTGTGGTTGAAATTCACTGCTCGACGGAGGGACCTTACAATTATGTGTTGGGTACATATATTGGGTAGTCATTCAAAAGTCATGTTAAATACTATTATTGCACACAGAGTAAGTCCATGCAACTTATTATGTGATTTGTTAACAAATGTTTAACTCCTGGACTTAAGGCTTGCCATAACAAAGGGGTTGAATACTTATCGACTCAAGACATTTCAGCTTTTCGTTTGTAATTCATTTGTAAATATTTCAAATAAAACTTTGACATTATGACGGTATTGTGTACAGGCCAGTGACATAAAATCTCAATTTAATCCATTTTAAAGTCAAGCTGTAACATGAAAATGTGGAAAAGGTCAAGGGGTGTGAATACTTTCTGAAGGCACTGTATATATTTGGGTGTCAACTATCCATACATTCCTACCTGCAATAGTTGGTGGGGATGACCACTGCATACCCCACACATGTGCCGCCTAGGCAGTTCCCCAGCTCATAGAAGAGGCCGTGGAACAGAGACTCCAGAGCCAGGACCAGCAGGAGCATACTCATAAAGATACTGCTGGAGGACTGAGACACAGACAGACACAATGGGTCACATTCACACACTAACCAAATAAGGAGGACTATGAAGTTGAGAAGATGGCTCTGAATATCTATGACCTCAAAAACTATGGGAAAGTGTCCAATCTCAATTTATTTTACGCCAGTTAACATAGCTTATCAATAAAACAGACTAAGTTATATGACCCATTAATGTATAACATTGCTGATCTGGACTGAATAACAGTGCTATATCAATGACTGGAGACATACCTGCCATGATAAAGCAGCCAAGATGACAGTGGACACCAGACTGAAGAGCACCAGGCGTTCAGAGATGAGACAGAAGTGTCTGACTCCTTTAGAGGCCATAACCTTGTCTAGGCAGCTGCTCCCGGCTCCCTGGGCCAGACACACCCTCTGGCAGTCACTAAGCTTGGTGTGGAAGCCCCACAGAGTGATGATGAACACCACGTGACAGATGGCCCAGAACACCCCACTCAGCATGAAGCCCGGAATCATCAGGTACCACCGGTCCAGGTCCACCAGCTTCAGGGCTGCCAGGATCCAGAAGCCCACCTGGGAACAAGGACCACAATGCAAGTAAGTCTACTGTTGACTATGTGTTTTTATCCTCAATTATTTTGTGTGTGCATCATTGTACTCACATGGCTGGGGAAAATCTATATGCATTTTAAATGTGTCAAATAAAATGAATTCAAATCACCTCCGCCAGCAGCAAAGGCAGGAGGGACAGCCTGCGCCACAGCCCCCTCCAGGCAAGGTAGGGCAGCCAGCGCTCGGTCACCGACAGCCCACTGAAGTACACATCCAGCAAGGGGTCGCAGATCAGCTGGCTGAAGAAACATGCCAGGGCGAAGGGGTTGGTGGTGATGCCCAGAGACTTGAAGAACAGCACCGCAGTGATGATGGAGAAGCAGACCAGGTTGGGCAGGGCCAGGAGAGCCTTCATGCGCAGGGCCACCATCAGAGTAGCCAGGGCCACCACCAGCACCACTACGCTCATGGACTTCTGGATGAATAAGACAGTACTGGCAATGGCAAAGCCTGCTAGCTCCAGGGCCTCTGCTGAGGTGAGGAAGGCAGGGCGGTACCTGGTGCAGCCACACATCCTCTCCAGCAGAGCCCACAGTGTCCTCAAGACAACACTGGCCAGCAGGAGGTAGTTGGTGGCTTGCTCTTTGATGTTGCTCTCCAGAGTGGGGTTGTTGAGGAAACACAGGAGGCCAAGCAGGAAGCCAAACCACAGGTGGAGGAGGCTCAGGCTGACTCTTTCCATGCTGAAGTAATAGTACAGTATGCTTGCTATACCGAGGACAAACAGGGCCAGAACAAATATGATGAGGATCATGGGTTCCTCAGTCATCTCCCATCGCACATAGAGCCCCAGGCAGAGAGCCACAAGCAGGTTCAGACCAGACAGGTAGCCCAGACATCTGACAGAGGACCACATGTTGACCTCTCCGTTGACCTCCTCCAGTCTGGTCATCGCTGCATGCAGACAGTGACTGACACAGTACCGTAAGCGAAACATTTTGATATGTAAGAGTAGCTAACAGTTTGTTACAGCTGGTAACGTTATTAGTTAAGAGTTCAGAGGCAATTAAAACCTTTCCATGAAGCAAACTTAGCTAGCTAGATTGCAAGACCATGGCGAAAAAAATGTCACTCACTAGCTAGCCACCTTGAACTAACAGCAAACTTTGAGCTAGTGATAGGTCGTCTAAGCTAGCTAACGTTAGCTAGAAGTTACTAGCTAGTTAGCTAGTTTTTGCTAGTTAGCTAGCTACATGGTTTTTGCTAGTTAGCTAGCTACATGATTTGACGTTAGCTAGCTTGCAGTTGTACGACTGGCAGATGGTACGCTTGATTACATGGTCCGTTTGCTGTTTCTCTTCTTTCGTATGTAAATAGATACGTCTCATACAAACCTAGCTAGCCCAAATGTATTTATTTCACTTGAAGAAGCAGGAGACAAAAATACTTATTTTCCACTTCGAAAACTTTTCGGTCAAATGACTGCCGCCATCAAACTAGAACGGAGACTCTACGTCACTACGGCAAGTCATTAGTACAAACAAAGTGGCGGAAAGTCGAAGTATGGAAATTCATAAAGTGTGATGACTAATCAATCAATCTAGACGTAGTGTAAATGAGGCTCTTCCACTGAATATTACAAATACTTTATCAATATAGGTCAAAACATACTACACTTTGATATACGTATGCCCTAACTAACATGATCAACACCTAGTAAGCAGATTGTAACGGGCTAATGTGATGCTCAATTAGCCGTTACAGAGCAGAGAATTTTAGACCAACCTTGGCCATACTATCTTCTTTAGAGTCACCCAAATATGTATCTTCTAGAATGTTGGTGTCCAGTTGCAGGTGGTTTCCTTGAATTTAGAAAATGTACCAATATTAAAATAAATACAAATGTTGTAATCCAACAATGCATATGCCACTATCTTGTCTACTTCATATCTTCTCATTGATTGAGACAGTTGAGTCCACCCAAAACTGCCGCTTGTCATGACACTGGTCTCGATCAATGAGAGAAGATTTGAATTAGAAACAGATCTTAGCGTACCCATCATTGGATTACTTCATGAAGCAAAAACATTTTAATAACAGAGGATTTTCTAAATTGAAACGAACCACCTGAAACTGGACATTTTAGAAGCGCATATTTGGCCGAATCGAGAACGAAGATGGTATCGCCAAATTAAGGATGGTCGAAAAGTCTGCTACGCCAAACAGTACCTATCCTGTAATGGCTAATGAAAGCATTACATTAGCCCGTTACAATCTACTAGCTAATCAATACCATGACTCAATTAGTTTACTTCAGTCCTATAGGAAAACAGTGAATGGAAGAGGACAGAATAATCACACATGAACACTGCATTTCCATTCATTTATAAAAGAGAGAAGAAAAAAAATGCACACTTGTCGAATTCCTTAATACTGAAAATGAAGCTATTCATGCAAGTAATGGACTTAAACTCTTGGAAGACAGATGAGATGTATCCCTAAATGCTAACTGGTACAATTGACAACGCTCAAGAAAATGAACTATAATGAGAAATGTATTTTGTATTTTCTGTTAAAGAGAAAATAGTTGAAAGTACACCAAACATGAACTGACCAGAAAGTTAACAGATTTAGAGCAAGTTGAACACAAAGTAATTATTAACAAAAAATGACAAATTTAAACAAAATATATTGTTCTTAGGGTAAAACATTGAGCCAAGTGGTAGATGGTAGTAGGTAGCTCATTTGGGCAGTTGCACATGACAAACATTTTGCAAAAGAAGCCCGTTGTATGCTGCCAAGTGAAGTGTGAGTTTTCCAACACAGTATGGCATGAGAATCAGGATTGCAAAAACATTACTGGGGATAAGTAAGAAGGCACCTTAAGATTACAGGTATCCTGATGTACATCATACTGTTTATACTAATAAGACTATGGTTGTTTGTGTAGCATCCCAAATGGCACCCTATTCCCTATAAAGAATAGGATGCCATTTGGGAGACCTAATCCTAAATCCCCCATGACAGGAATCACATGACTCATGGCAGCTGAGAGATTCATCTATTTATGAAGTAAAGTGCCACAGACAAGTACATTACAACAAACACACATCCACACTAAAAAGGAGAACATAAATACCATTCCCCATAAGATACAGTACTTTCAGGAAACACCTGGCTATTGCTAAAATGCACTTTGATGGGATCAGAAGTTGCATGACTAATGATGAGACAGCAGGGTATTAGTGCAAAACCTCATTGAGGTGAATCATTTGGAATTGTTTGAGCGCTCATACCAAGATCATTTTAAATTGTGTTTGGAGTTAAAACTTAAGCAGAGTACACATTTAGTACTTTCATGTGTAAAGTGATAGTCAAAATGTACTTCCTGATGCAATGAATGACACAGGATTTTGTTGATACACCTATACTAGCAACCCATGAATGAAAAAAAAAAAATGACGAATGCTAGTCCCATGTAGCTGTTGGTAGAGAGTGGCACTTGTAGCGCCAGGGTTATGGGTTTGATTCCCACGGGGGGGACCAGTATGAAAAAAGTATTAACATGTATGAACTTACTACTACTGTAAGTCGCTCTGGAAAAGAGTATCTGTTAAATAAAAATGCTTAAGGCAAATGTTGCTGTCCTCAGATACGACGTAGAGTAAAGGAAGAGAGATGAACAGCAACCGACAGCTAGAGCTTTAGTCTCTTGGTCGACCTGTTTCACGGCAGTGAACATAAGATGTTTTATCGCTACATACACCGGATAGGTGCAGTAAAATGTGTTGTTTTAAAAGGGTCAGCCATAATAGTACGGTGCCCCTGGAGTAAATTAGGGTTAAGTGCCTTGCTCAAGGACACGTCGACAGAGTGTAGGCAGTCTTCTTTTTTGGAATATGTTACCAGTACCCATAGAGAAGCTACCTATAAAGAAGCAAAAGACATAAATCCAGACATATTATTGATCTGATAATGTAGCCTACCTAAGTATTGTTACAGAAAATAAAGTGATTACAAACAATGATGTAATGACAAAATGCTAAATATTCTGGGTTACAACATTGAAGGTAAATTAACATTGATTAAAACCAGTTTCTTCACACCAGCACAGAAAAGAGAGCAATGACTATTTCACAACTCGTACCATGTTACAAAATGAGAAAAACACAGTTAACAGTTTCACATTAGTAAAAGTAATTACGTACACCTATCTTAAAGTTCTGAAAATGCTACAAATCTATTGTAAAAGAGCCATGAAATCAGCCAAACAAAATGCTGAATTAAAACGCCATTTTCACACATCGTGTTGGACAAGACCAGTGTTCAAATGGGAACAAATCAAAACATTTTGGCTGAGAGTACAATGTATTTTTCTTATTTTCTTTTTTTGAAAATGTAAATGCACACCAAGAATTAGAGAAATTCTAGCCTCACCTGACTAACATCTCAATCGCTCCACTCCAACCAAACTTGACAAACCTCTGTGGTATCAATCCATTTAAGAGCGATTTAAAGTCAGCGGCTTGCTGGCACTGAAGCACATTCACTGTCTAACTACTAAGAAAAAGCCTTTGAAGGAGTAAAGATTGCTTTTCTTCTGTTAGTAGAGTGAGATCAAAGATGGATTAAAAAAACATGGGGCAGACTTACTCTCAGTCTATCCTGAGGGTATTCAACGACCAAGTTTTTATTTAAAAAAACTACCTTACTGACGTGTGTATTGTATTGAGTGACTAACCATCGAAGATATTGAAAAAAATACACTGACTTCTGTAAACGTCTTTTTCTTTCACTCTGTGCAAACTGCATTGTTTAGTTAAGGAAGAGGAGGAGTGTGAGAAAAATGCAGCAGGTTCATTTGGTAGCGCAGCAGTTGTGTACAGACAGACTGTATCCCTCCCCCCTTGGGCCTAACCACTCGATGTTGCATGTCTGAAGGCTCTGGATAGGTATAAGTAGTGTGGCGTTAAAGCGTCACCCATATTGCTTCCACATTACAGATCTGCAAACATTGAAGGGTTATGGCCAAGAGGAGTGGTAGGGATCGAATTGGAACTGGTAAAAGAGAAGAGTAGCTAGTAGGGTTTTAGCTGGTCTAGCTCAGCTCTGCAGTAGAATGGGGTCCTCCAGCTCGTGTAGGAAGGGCACAGAGCTGCTCTGGCTCTCTCCGCTATCCGAGTCATATGGCGTGTCGGGCAGCTCCATGAAGCCCCACGCCAGCTGGTCGTCCTCGAAGTCGGAGCGCACCTGAACTGGCACGTCGGTGTAGTCCTCCTCCTCGGGGGATTGGAAGTCCTGAGGAATGTAGAGCATCTCGGGGTAGTTACGGCTGACCAGGTCGCTGGTGGTGGCCAGGGACACCTTGCGGAAGGCGATGAGGTGCATGTGGGAGAACTTGATGTACTTGCAGCGCCTGAAGCCAAGCGACTCCACCGCCACACGCCAGCTGCGCATCATGAGGGTGTGGCGGTTCTGGTGGGAGGAGTCTGGGGTGATGATGAGCAGCAGGCCGTGCAGTTCCAGCAGCTCGTGGGCCTTCTTGCAGCAGATCCAGCGCTGGTAAGGCGAGGGGAAGTAGGACAGGAGCAGAGAGAAGACCACTACGTGGAAGAGCTGGGCGGGCAGGGAGTCAATGGGGCTACGCAGCTGTCTCAGGAAGGCTTCCACTGTGTCACCAGCCAGTTGCAGAGGCTGCTGGAGCTGGAGGTTGAGGAAGTCACACTTGTATACACTCTGAGGGGAAAGGGTAGAAACAGATACTTTAGAGCAACACAAGCTGTTCTCATCATTCAGTGGCATTTTAGACCCATATCTAAGACGCACTGTTCTTAATCCATTTAGTTATCTAAATCACTCTATGCTAATATTCTGCCAGTTCCTTCACAGCAGGTCAGGTTTCATTCCCATCAACTGTTGACACTTACTGTCAAGGGACAGCATTGTTCTGTGGTCTGATATTCACACAATGAATATCCCTGACATTTTAAAAATGTATTTAACTAGGCATTTTGTCCCGGTAGCAAATTAGTGAGTAAGACAGTAAGAGTCAGGACTTTCTAGCTGGGACCGAGGGAGTGATCACAGAGAGTAATAGTACATACCTCGACCGCAGGCACTATGTCAATACCGACTGTGAGGAACTCGTCAAACTTCAGGAAGGGGTTAAAACAGCTGCCAACGTCCAGCAGCCTCATTTTACCAAGCTGGGGGATGGACCTTCAACCAGAAGCTTTAAGTTAGCGTTAAGTACGACAGAGTGAGAATGCTTAATGAGAGCAGTACCTAATAGAGGTAAGATGTGTCAATATGAACGCACAACAAAGCATGCTGAAACAGAGCAAAATAGTCAGATAAAAATGGACATGTTTGATTTAACACTGTCACAATACAGTACAGTACCTGGGGATAGAGGAGCTATAGGGCTGGTCACTCAGAGCTGTGGCCGACATGGCCATGGCAAGCCTGGCACTCTTCTCATCCTTCTCCAACATTCTTTTCATCCCACCATCCTGAAAATACTCCTGGCAAACACTGGAAAAATAGTCCCCGAAACATCACACATAATGGTATTAATGCCCTACTGTTAAAACAGTGATATGCTAAGAAAAAAAGAAAAAAATGGGGCAAATCCTAACTTTCCATTGGAATAAATGCATGACTAAGTGAAAATTCAATAAGCAGAAGTTAGGATTTACCCCACAGTGTTGATATCGAAAGGGCTGGATGAGTCATCGGAGTAAGCATAGAGCAGTGGAGTTCTGAGCTAGTACAACACAGCCAGAGGGTTATTTACAAGGTCTCCTTTTGTGGGGGACTATTTTACCTGCGACACCACTCGATGCGTCCCTCTCCCTCGCAGGTCTTGGCCCAGTGGTTGTCAGCCAGGTTCCTCATGGCCAGGGCGTATTCACTCAGAGTCTGTTCATCTTCACAGTGCTCTCGCCAGATCTTCTCAAAATCCCCCACTGTGGAAAGATAACTTTGTTTCAACCTCCTGCTGCATGTTAACAAAGGCAACCAAATCACCTCACACCATACAGTATGACATACATATAGTAAAACAACTTAGCACTGTAGGCTACATGAAAGTTGGCCAAACACTGATGCGTTGTTTTCCCATATCATCACATTGAAATTCTTCATTATAAAATGGCAGGAATTGAAATTGAAAGTTTGTCCTGTCAGTTTTGTTTCTAAAAAATAACACGCAAGCATAGTACGTATGTAGAATGCACAATAAGCCAACATGAATATACCTACTTATAAAGTGTGGCCATTCATTCAAGAGGAATCACAATCGTTCAGCCCTTCAGATGAAAACACCACAGGCTAACACCACTGCTTCAACATTTTCAAAACAGTTACTCGTCATATGTCTGGCATATCTGAAAACTGGATTTTCAATAGATGTCTTCACTTCTGTTCCTAGGTCTAGATCTTCACAAATTTCCTGCAACAAGTCTTCCCAGACGCACAGCAGAATGTGTGTTTCGTGAGCAAACACGCTGATAAGGAAGAAATCCCATGACCACATGGGGAAAAAAACATATATCAGATTTGCAGAAATGAAACGACAACAAGACGGGCTGGAATAAACAGCAGTAGTACAAAGCATGATTACTGTGGTAGCAATGCCAAGCAGACCAGATCATGCTTTACTTATTAACCAATCATGGTGTCAGCTGACAGAGTCTTTTCAAGAGCATCAGCTAGCCAGTCCTTCTGCTAAAGTGGAAAGGACCTGTTGAATGCTACTTTTTTTTATTTTATTACTGCAATATATATACCTACATACCAGTTGAAGTCGGAGGTTTACATACACCTTAGCCAATTACATTTCAACTCTGTTTCACAATTTGACATTTAATCCTAGTAAAATGTCCCCGTCTTAGGTCAGTTAGGATCACCACTTTATTTTAAGAATGTCATGTCAGAATAATAGTAGAGAGAATGACTTATTTCAGCTTTAGTTCTTTCATCACATTTCCAGTGGGTCAGAAGTTTACATACTCAGTATTTGGTAGCATTGCATTTAAATTGTTTAACTTGGGTCAAACGTGTCTGGTAGCCTTCCACAAGCTTCCCACGATAAGTTGGGTGAATGTTTTGCCCATTCCTCCTGACAGAGCTGGTGTAACTGAGTCAGGTTTATAGGCCTCCTTGCTCGCACATGCCTTTTCAGTTCTACCCACCCATTTTCTATAGGATTGAAGTCAGGGCTTTGTGATGGCTTCTCCAATATCTTGACTTTGTTGTCCTTAAGCCATTTTGCCACAACTTTGGAAGTATGCTTGGGGTCATTGTCCATTTGGAAGACCCATTTGTGACCAAGCTTTAACTTCCTGACTGATGCCTTGAGATGTTGCTTCAATAGATCAGAAGCTTCTAAAGCCATGATATAATTTTCTGGAATTTTCCAGGCTGTTTAAAAGGCACAGTCAATTTAGTGGATGTAAACTTCTGACCCACTAGAATTGTGATAGTGAGTTCTAAGTGAAATAATCGGTTGAAACAATTGTTGGAAAAATGACTTCTGTCATGCACAAAGTAACAGACTTGCCAAAACAATAGTTTAACAAATATTTTGTGGAGTGGTTGAAAAATGAGTTTTAAATGACTCCAACCTTAGTGTATGTAAACTTCAACTGTATATACATACCATTCAGCTATTTTTTTTTTAGCTGCCCAGCATCTGAACAAAACAGGCTGCAGAGCAAAAATACTAATAGGGCTGGATTCAAGCCGTAGCTCTGAAGTTCGGCGCTACAGCGCAATTTAATTTTAAAAGTTCATTTCCGATTGAGCCGACATATGCAGCGTTTACCTTTAATGCAGTCTCTGCTAACACGGGAACATTGCCTTTAACATTTGATATCGCGTTGTTGCGCAGCTGTTCAGCACTACAGACTGAATTTAGCCCTAGACGCTGCCCAGTTTGATAATCACAACATAAGAGCACAGGGCAAATCAATCATTCAACTGGTAGAATAACTTAACACAATCTAGACTTAAACTGTGCCACTGGAAACTCTTTCAGTAAGATTAGCTAATTTGGGATCATGCATTGCTGCAACGCAACCAAAATATCTGCAGTTGAGAAGACTTGCCTCATGATAAACAGTCTGTTAGAAATTAGTGATGGGGGAGGGGACGATAAGTTACATGTCAGGATATTTAAAATAAAATGTACAGTATCCTATTAAACAATATGTTTCCTTCATAGCTTGTACAATTTTTAAATAGGGAGCCAATTTGTTTTCAGCACTTTAATTTCCATGACTGATGAAAACTAGTTGCATGCTCTCTCGTCCCTCTGCAGCAGACAGTGCCTTCAGAAAGTGTTCACACCCCTCGACTTTTTCCACATTGTTGTGTTATAGCTGGAATTTAAAATTGATTAAATTAAGATTTTATGTGTCACTGGCCTACACACACACACACACACAATATCCCATGATGTCAAAGTGGAATTATGTTTTTCAAAAATGTGAAGATGCTGGAGGAAACAGGTACAAAAGTATCTATATCCACAGTAAAACGAGTCCTATATCGATATAACCTGAAAGGCCGCTCAGCAAGGAAGAAGCCACTGCTCCAAAACCGCCATGAAAAAGCCAGACTATGGTTTGCAACTGCACATGGGGACAAAGATCGTACATTGGAGAAATGTCCTCTGGTCTGATGAAACAAAAATAGAACTGTTTGGCCATAATGACCATCATTATGCTTGGAGGGAAAGGGTTGATGCTTGCAAGCCGAAGAACACCATCCGAACCGCACAGGGGTGACAGCATCATGTTTTGGGGGTGCTTTGCTGCAGGAGGGACTGGTGCACCTCACAAAATAGATGGCATCACGAGGCTGGAAAATTATGAGGATCTATTGAAGCAACATCTCAAGACATCAGTCAGGAAGTTGAAACTTGGTCGCAAATGGGTCTTCCAAATGGTTAATGACCCCAAGCATACTTCCAAAGTTGTGGCAAAATGGCTTAAGGACAACAAAGTCAAGATATTAGAGTGGCCATCACAAAGCCCTGACTTCAATCCTATAGAAAATGGGTGGGTAGAACTGAAAAGGCGTGTGCGAGCAAGGAGGCCTACAAAGGAGGCCTACAAACCTGACTCAGTTACACCAGCTCTGTCAGGAGGAATGGGCCAAAATTCACCCAACTTATTGTGGGAAGCTTGTGGAAGGCTACCAAAAACTTTTGACCCAAGTTAAACAATTTAAAGACAATACACTCAATTAGTATTTGGTAGCATGTAAACTTCTGACCTACTGGGAATGTGATGAAAGAAATAAAAATGGTGAAATAAAGCACTCCACACTATTATTCTGACATTTCACATTCTTAAATTAAAGTGGTGATCCTATAAGACGGGGTCTTATAATTAAATGTCAGGAATTGTGAAAAACGGAGTTTAAATGTATTTGGCTAAGGTGTATGTACACTTCCGACTTCAACTGTAATTGTATGGTCCCTCAGTCAAGCAGTGAATTTCAAACATATTCAAACAGGGAGGTTTTCCATTCCCTCGCAAAGAAGGGCTCCTATTGGTAAAAATAAAAAAGCAGACATTGAATATTTTTTTTAGCATGGTGGTTATTACATTTTGGATGGTGTATCAATATACCCAGACACTATAAAAACACAGGTGTCCTTCCTAACTCAGTTGCTGGAGAGCAAGGAAATTGCTCAGGGATTTCACCACTATGCCAATGGTGACTTTAAATTAGTTACAGTTTAATGGCTGTGATAGGAGAAAACTGAGGATGGATCAACATTGTAGTTACTCCACAATACTAACCTAATTTTTTAAAAAGAGTGAAAGGAAGCCTGTATAGATTAAAATATTCAAAAACGTGCATCCTGTTTGCAACAAGGCTCAAAAGTAATAATGCAAAGAAATGTGGCAAAGCAACTATTGTTTTGGCCTGAATACAAAGTTATATTTGGGGCAAATCCAAGACAACACATTACGGAGTACCTCTCCATATTTGCAAGCATAGTGGTGGCAGAATTATGTTATGGTTATGATAGTAATCGTTTTAAAGGACTGGAGTTTTTCCAGGATCATTTTTTTTTAACAGAATTGAGCTAAGCACAGGCAAAATCCTAGAGAATCTGGTTCAGTCTGCTTTCCACCAGACACTGGGAGATGAATTCACCTTTCAGCAGGACAAGTGTGGCCAAGTTAGTTTTGACTTATCTACAGCAAGACCTGAAATGGTTGTCTAGTAATGATCAACAACCAATTTGACAGAGCTTGAAGAATTTTGAAAATAATGGGCAAATGCAAAAATCCTGGTGTGGAAACCTCTTAAGAGACTTACCCAGAAAGAGACTCACAGCTGTAGTTGCTGCCAAAGGTGATTCTAGCATGCATTGACTCAGGGGTTGAATACTTATCCAAATCAAGATGGTGGATTTTTTTCATACAGAATGTTAGAATTTTTCTTCCACTTTTGATATAGTATTTTGTGTAGATCTTTGACAAATAAAGGACAATCAAATCAATTTTAATCGCCTTTTGTAACAAAACGTGGAAAAAGGTCAAAGACTATGAATACTTTCTGAAGGCACTGTATGATGGTGAGCAATATTTTTGGAACATCCAATCACAATAAAATCACAACACATATCGTATCAGCACCTAAATATCGTGATAATATCAAGTCGTACGGTTCCTGGCAATTCCCAGCCCTATTAGGAATACGTTTACTGGCAGATTCCTCCATTGGTTATGTCTGTACCGCCTGCCCTACATCTGAATGGAATACAAATTCCTGCAAAGGCCAATAAAGTGAACTGAACCAGAAATGCCTATTCTTCTGACCTCTTTATGGTGTTTGGTTTGTGACCAATGATCTGTGAAGGGTCCAATAGTGAAAAGCATGTTTGCGTTACCTTTGTTTTCGATGAAAGGACCTAAATATTGGAGTTAATAACAAGGAGATAGTATTATGTCTCAATACTAGGCCTCAGACCTTTGAGTCCACTTTTAAAAAATGTAACTAGGCAAGTCAGTTAAGAACAAATTCTTATTTACAATGACAGCACACCCAGGCCAAACCCGGACGACGATTGCACTTTGAAGGACATGTTAGAAGATGTTTGTTCAAAACAGACAGGGATCTCAATTCAGCATATGTGCTCATACTATTGGCATATGCCAGTGTCTCATAACATCACATAATGGATGCGCCTGAACATGAGTTTTTACTTGTAGGGTCTTGTTCTTTTCAGTTTCAGAACAGGGGTGTATTCATTAGCTAGATTCCATTGCAAAACGCTTGCAAAATAAACTATAGGAACCAAACGGAGAGGGACCTGAATTTGTCCAATAGAAACTCTCGTTTTTGTTGCAAAACGTTTTCTGATTGAAGTAAACGGTTTCCGTTGCTAAACATTT
Source organism: Oncorhynchus kisutch (assembly GCF_002021735.2). Taxonomy (NCBI): domain Eukaryota; kingdom Metazoa; phylum Chordata; class Actinopteri; order Salmoniformes; family Salmonidae; genus Oncorhynchus; species Oncorhynchus kisutch. Next base: position 43,378,185 of record NC_034195.2, on the reverse strand, counting down.
TACAATAGATAAAACATTTTGCAACAGAGTCCGACTAATGAATATACCCCATGACGTCAAACAAAATGCCATACAACCCATGTTGAGCTCTTTGCCAGTTCCCGTGATCCAGTATGTTACAATTGAACAACATTACCAAATCACTGGATGGCTGGCTATAGGAGGCGCGATTATTATTATTTTTTAAATTGATGACTGCCAAATCTAATGAGGGACAAACATAGCCTAGTTTAAAGTGCATACTGCAGATTGAAATGTTCACAGGCGGCCTTGATCTAGCGTTAGTTTAACCGTATTTAAATTAAGTGAATGTAACGTTAGGCACATGTCCCATGATTGCATGACAATGTTTTTGTATTTTTAGACAGTAGAGCAGCGAGACCCTGACATGTTGCCAGTCACTTGCAGTTTGTGGAAGGCCCCAAAAAATAGGAAATAACGTTAGCTACCTAATCCGGGCCTTGTTTTCGATCAATTTAAATAGCCCGTTTGATGAGAGACGCCGTACTCCTGAATTGGGCAAAGCTAGCGTACCTTCTCGGTATTTTCTTCGCAGTTTTCTATGGACGTTCTTGACAACTCCGGACAGTTTTTCCTGTTCCTTCTTCTTGCACCGGGTTTCTTTCGGAATGAGAACGTAGCACGGCTCCAGTTCGGTTTCTGTCTCTCCTGTCTCAGCATTGTTCGCCGGGTCCATAGTCCTACGACACTTCTGCTCCTCCTTCACGTCTAGCTACTAGCTAGCTACCGGTGTCGGTCCCCGCGCACCCGATCCACTAGCCAAATACGCGCGCGCTGATTGGTTCGCCTGGAAAGATATACTGTGGAGTTGACAATTGTATGACCAATCACAGAGCTGAAAACTTAAACGCCTTCTTATAGAATTTGTAGCGTCAGCATACAGTTGCATGTGCTGTTTGCTGTTTAAATTGAATTATACCAAATATTATGGACATACTGACAAGATACATGTCTCTCCGAGTCCGCCCACAATGGGAGTCGTTGTCCACAATGTGGAACGGCGGGCTGTGTAGTTCCCGGCTTTCTTTTCTTTAGATTGGTGGAAACATCTCATTATTGTCATATTTTTTTGAGTATAGCCCCATACCATGAATATGTGTAGCCATCTCGAGACAACTCCGATATAAACTGTTTTTTTTCTCGAAGTTGCCGTGATGTCACGTGTTCTACTTATATCAGTACACTCATAACAATTTAATAATTACAAAACGTATATTTGGTCACATAAACCTCGCATAGCAAACAAGCCATTCATTTTTATGTTGACCAAATTCGACACTCTCATTGACCTCCATACAAAAACTCCTTACTTGGTGGGCGAAACGACGAAGAAAAAAAAACGCCACTTGCATTGAGACAGATTTTCTGCCGAGTTAAGAGATTTTCTGCCGAGTTGGTAATCTCTCTTCCTCTTCCATGGCGTTGTTGAATATTTATTTCTGATTGGTTTGAAGGGCATTCTAGAGCGTGGATTATTTAAGAAATAAGGCACGAGGGGGTGTGGTATATGGCCAATATACCACGGCTAAGGGCTGTTCATATGTACAACACATCTTGGAGTGCCTAGACACAGCCTTTAGCCGTGGTATATTGGCCATATACCACACAACCCTGAGGTGCCTTATTGCCCTTATAAACTGGTTACCAACATATAATTAGAGCATTAAAAATACATGTTTTGTGATACCTGTGTTATACGGTCTGAAATACCACGGCTGTCAGCCAATCAGCATTCAGGGCTCAAACCACCCAGTTTATAATTCCATTTATAAACGGGGTGGTTCGAGCCCGGAATGCTGATGGCTGAAAGCCATGATGTATCAGACTGTATACCATGGGTGTGATCAACAATTACTATTTACTGGTCTAATTACGTTGGTAACCAGTTTATAATAGCAATAATGCACCTCAGGGGTTTGTGGCGTCACCGATTGAAACGCTATTAGCGCGCACCCCGCTAATTAGGTAGCCATTTCACATCGGTTACACTCACCACCATTTTGACCTCCTCCTTTTCCGAAACAACCAGTCACAGCACCAATGTAACAGTATAGCGTCTGTCCCTCTCCTCGCCCCTACCTGGGCTCGAACCAGGGACGCTCTGCAGATGTGAGTGCATCTGCACGCACAGTAAGGCGAAGACTTTTGGAGGGTGGCCTGGTGTCCAGAAAGTCAGCAAAGAAACCACTTCACTCCAGGAAAAACATCAGGGACAGACTGATATTCTGCAAAAGGTACAGGGATTGGACTGCTGAGGTAAAGTAATTTTCTCTGATTCAACCCCTTTCTGATTGTTTGGGGCATCCGGATAAAAGCTTGTCCGGAGAAGACAAGGTGAGTGCTACAATCAGTCCTGTGTCATGCCAACAGTAAAGCATCCTGAGACCATTCATGTGTGGGGTTGCTTCTCAGCCAAGGGAGTGGGCTCACTCACCAATTTGCCTAAGAACACAGCCATGAATAAAAAATGGTACCAACACATCCCCCGAGAGCAACTGCTCCCAACCATCCAGGAACAGTTTGGTGACAAACAATGCCTTTTCCAGGATGATGGAGAACCTTGCCATAAGGCAAAATTCATAACTAAGTGGCTCGGGGAACAAAACATAGATATTTTGGGTCCATGGCCAGGAAACTCCCTAGATCTTAAACCCATTGAGAACTTGTGGTCAATCCTCAAGAGGCGAGTGGACAAACAAAAACCCACAAATTCTAACAAATTCCATGCATTGATTATGCAAGAATGAGCTGCCATCAGTGTGGCCATCAATGTGGCCCAGAAGTTAATTGACAGCATGCCAGGGCGGATTGCAGAGGTCTTGAAAAAGAAGGGTCAACAATGCAAATATTGACTCTGTGCATCAACTTCATGTAATTGTCAATAAAAGCCATTGACAAATGCTTGTAATTTTACTTCAGTATTCCCTAGTAACATCTGACAAAAATATCTAAAGACACTGACGCAGCAAACTTTGTGAAAACTAATATTTGTGTCATTCTCAAAACCATTGGCCATGACTGTACACCTGTTCTGAAATGCCCCAGAGTCTGCAACACCACTAAGCAAGGGGCACCACCAAGCAAGCTGCACCATAAAGACCAAGGAGCTCTCAGGTCAGGGACAAAGTTGTGGAGAAGTACAGATCAGGGTTTGGTTATAAAAAAATATCTGACATTTTGAAAATCCCTAGGAGCACCATTAAATCCATTATTAATAAATGGAAAGAATATGGCACCACAGCAAACCTGCCAAGAGAGGGCCACCCACAAAAACTCACGGACCAGGCAAGGAGGGAATTAATCAAAGAGGCAACAAGGAGACCAAAGACTTGCAAAACTCCACAGCGGAGATTGGAGTATCTGTCCATGGGACCACTTTAAGCCATACACTCCACAGAGCTGGGCTTTACAGAAGAGTGGCCAGAAAAAAAGCCATTGCTTAAAGAAAAATATAAGCAAACACTTTTGGTGATTGCCAACAGGCATGTGGGAGACTCCCCAAACATATGGAAGAAGGTATTCTGGTCAGATGAGAATAAAATTGAGCTTTTTGGCCATCAAGGAAAATGCTATGTCTGGTGCAAACCCAAACACCTCTCATTACCCCGTGAACCTCATCCAGCATGGTGGTGGCAGCATCATGCTGTGGGGATGTTTTTCATCAGCAGGGACTGGGAAACTGTTCAGAATTGATGGAATGATGGATGGTGCTAAATACAGGGAAATTCTTGAGGGAAACCTGTTTCAGTCTTCCAGAGATTTGTGAGTGGGACGGCGGTTCACCTTCCAGCAGGACAATGACCCTAAGCATTCTGCTAAAGCAACACTCGAGTGGTTTAAGGGGAAAAAATTAAATGTCTTGGAATGGCCTAGTCAAAGCCCAAACCTCAATCCAATTGAGAATCCGTGGTATGACTTAAAGATTGCTGTATACCATCGGAATCCATCCAACTTGAAGAAGCTGGAGCAGTTTTGCCTTGAAGAATGGGCAAAAATCCCAGTGGCTAGATGTGCCAAGCTTATAGAGACATACCCCAAGAGACTTGCAGCTGTAATTGCTGCAAAAGGTGGCTCTACAAAGTATTGACTTTGGGGGGTGAATAGTTATGCACGCTCAAGTTTTCAGGTTTTTGTCTTATTTGTTTGTTTCACAATAACAAATATTTTGCATCTTCATGGTGGTAGGTATGTTGTGTAAATCAAATGATTACAACCCCCCCACAATCCATTTTAATTCCAGGCTGTAAGGCAACAAAATAGGAAAAATGCCAAGGGGGTGAATACTTTCGCAAGCCACTGTATATTAGCTTCATTTAGAGGTGAATGCTTTATAATGTATTGCAGCCAATCTATAACGTGTATGCAAAGGTGGATGTAAGAGAACAGGTTGCTCCAGTTTTAAAGTCTGGCCACAATGAGCTACTGGAGACATTTTTCCTGTATGCATGTTGTTCCAGGGACAACAAAATAATGAGGTCCCTGGGCATGATGCTAAGAGCCTGGAACAACATATATTTAGGATGTTCCTGGGACAATATTTAGGCATAGAGATTCCATACTCTCTGATTTTGCTTGATGTTCTTGAATTAAATTCCTGGCCTGGGAGCCTCTAGCAGCACTTGTAACGCTGGGTTACTTTGTCGCTACATACTGCCACCTAATGGTAGGTAATATTGAGACAGAATCCTCCTCAGACCTTCCAGAGTCCACTATGGAGGACATGTTAGAAAATCTTGTTCAGACAGGGATCTCAATTCAGCAACTTTGGATGAAACCATGTTCTCATACTATTGACATGAGGCCTGTGGCTCATTAAACTTTCCATTGTGGATGAGCCGTGTGAACTTTAGATTTGACTTGTAGGTTTGTGCTCTTTTTAGTTTCACAGGTAACAATGACATCACACAAAAGCCATTGGTGACTTTAACATTGGCATGGAAACGTCTACAGACCCACTCCAAAAGGCTTTTGGAGCTATCATCGACTCAATGGGTTTTGTCCAACATGTCTCCGGACCTACTCACTGCCACAGTCATACTCTGAACCTAGTTTTGTCCCGTGGAATAAATGTTGTGGATCTAAATGTTTTTCATCAAAATCCTGGACTATCGGACCACCATTTTATTACGTTTGCAATCGCAACAAATAATCTGCTCAGACCCCAAACAAGAATCATCAAAAGCCATGCTAAAAATTCTCGGACGACCCAAAGATTCCTAGATGCCCTTCCAGACTCCCTCCACCTAACCAAGGACGTCAGAGTACAAAAATCAGTTAACCAACTAACTGAGGAACTCAATTTAACCTTGCGTAATACCTTAGATGCAGTAACACCCCTGAAAACAAAAAACATTTGTCATAAGAAACTAGCTCCCTGGTATACAGAAAATACCCGAGCTCTGAAGCAAGCTTCTTTGACGAAAAGATCATGATCATTAGAAAGCTAATTATGGACTCCTCTTTAAACCTGCATATTCCTCCATAGCTGCACAACACTGCCAGGACCTAGGATCAAGGGAGACACTCAAGTTTTTTAATACTATACTACAATGATTAAAATAATCATGGCCTCTAAACGTTCAAGCTGCATACTGGACCCTATTCCAACTAAACTACTGAAAGAGCTGCTTCCTGTGCTTGGCCCTCCTATGTTTAACATAATAAACAGCTCTCTATCCACCGGATGTGTACCAAACTCACTACAAGTGGCAGTAATAAAGCCTCTCCTGAAAAAGCCAAACCTTGACCCAGAAAATATAAAAACTATCGGCCAATATCGAATCTCCCATTCCTCTCAATTTTTTTTGAAAAAGCCATTGCGCAGCAACTCACTGCCTTCCTGAAGACAATGTATACGAAATGCGTCAGTCTGGTTTTAGACCCCATCATAGCACTGAGACTGCACTTGTGAAGGTGGTAAATTACCTTTTAATGACGTCAGACCGAGGCTCTGCATCTGTCCTCGTGCTCCTAGACCTTAGTGCTGCTTTTGATACCATCGATCACCACATTCTTTTGGAGAGATTGGAAACCCAAATTGGTCTACAAGGAAAAGTTCTAGCCTGGTTTAGATTCTATCTGTCAGTCTATCTATATCAGTTTGTCTCTGTAGATGGTTTGTCCTCTGACAAATCAACAGTACATTTCGGTGTTCCTCAAGGCTCCGTTTTAGGACCACTATTGTTTTCACTACATATTTTACCTCTTGGTGATGTCATTTGGAAACATAATGTTAACTTTCACTGCTATGCGGATGACACACAGCTGTACATTTCGATGAAACATGGTGAAGCCCAAAAATTGCTCTCCCTGGAAGCCTGTGTTTCATACAAAAGGAAGTGGATGGCTGCAAATGTTCTACTTTTAAACTCGGACAAAACAGAGATGCTTGTTCTAGGTCCCAAGAAACAAAGAGATCTTCTGTTGAATCTGACAATTAATGTTGATGGTTGTACGGTCGTCTCAAATAAAACTGTGAAGGACCTCGGCATTACTCTGGACCCTGATCTCTCTTTTGACGAACATATCAAGACTGTTTCAAGGACAGCTTTTTTCCATCTACATAACATTGCAAAAACCAGAAACTTTCTGTCCAAAAATGACACAGACAAATGTATCCATGCTTTTGTCATTTCTAGGTTAGACTACTGCAATGCCTTACTTTCCGGCTAACCGGATAAAGCACTAAATAAACTGCAGTTAGTGCTAAACACAGCTGCTAGAATCTTGACTAGAACCAACATTTAGAACCAACTAGCCTCTACACTGACTTCCTGTTAAGGCTAGGGCTGATTTCAAGGTTTTACTGCTAACCTACAAAGCATTACATTGGCTTGCTCCTACCTATCTTTCCGATTTGGTCCTGCCGTACATACCTACATGTATGCTACAGTCACAAGACGCAGGCTTTCTTTCTGTCCCTAGAATTTCTAAGCAAACAGCTGGAGGCAGGACTTTCTCCTATAGAGCGCCATTTTTATGGAATGGTCTGCCTATCCATGTGAGAGACGCAGACACGGTCTCGACCTTTAAGTCTTTATTGAAGACTCATCTCTTCAGTAGGTCCTATGATTGGGTGTAGTCTGGCCCAGGAGTGTGAAGGTGAACAAAAAGGCACTGGAGCAACGAACCGCCCTTGCTGTCTCTGCCTGGCCGGTTCCCCTCTCTCCACTGGGATTCTCTGCCTCAAACCCTATTACAGGGGCTGAGTCACTAGCTTACTGGTGCTCTTCCAGGAGGGTTGCGCCACTTGAGTGGGTTGAGTCACTGACGTGATCTTCCTGTCCGGGTTGGTGTCCCCCCTGTGGGTTCGTGCCGTGGAGGAGATCTTCGTGGGCTATACTCGGCATTGTCTCAGGATAGTAAGTTGGTGGTTGAAGATATCCCTCTAGTGGTGTGTGTGCTGTGCTTTGGCAAAGTGGGTGGGGTAATATCCTGCCTGTTTGGCCCTGTCCTGGGGTATCATCAGACGGGGCCACAGTGTCTCCTGACCCCTCCTGTCTCAACCTCCAGTATTTATGCTGCAACAGTTTATGTGTCGGAGGGCTATGGTCAGTCTGTTTTATCTGGAGTATTTCTCCCATCTTATCCGGTGTCCTGTGTGAATTTAAGTATGCTCTCTCTAATTCTCTCTTTCTCCCTCCCATCTCCTCGGAGGACCTGAGCCCTAGGACCACCTGGCCTGATGACTCCTTGCTGTCCCCAGTCCACCTGGTCGTGCTGCTGCTCCAGTTTCAACTGTTCTGCCTGTGGCTATGGAACCCTGACCTGTTCACCGGACATGCTACCTTGTCCCAGACCTGCTGTTTTCAACTCTCTAGAGACAGCAGGAGCGGTAGAGATACTCTGAATGATCGGCTATGAAAAGCCAACTTAAATTTACTCTTGAGGTGCTGACCTGTTGCATCGTCTACAACGACTGTGATAATTATTATTTGACATTTGAACATCTTGGCCATGTTCTGTTATAATCTCAACCCGGCACAGCCATAAGTGGACTGGCCACCCCTCATATCCTAGTTCCACTCTAGGTTTCTTCCTAGGTTCCGGCCTTTCTAGGGAGTTTTTCCTAGCCACCGTGCTTCTACACCTGCATTGCTTGCTGTTTGGGGTTTTCGGCCGGGTTTCTGTACAGCACTTTGTGACATCAGCTGATGTAAGAAGGGCTTTATAAATACATTTGATTGATTGATTGATACAACCCAACCAGGTTAACCTGTCTGCCAGTGTCCATAATATAGGCCTGTGTGTGATTGAATAATCCATTTGTGATTAAAGTCAAATGAAAGTTACCACCCTGCTATCAGTTACCACCCTACAATTCAAACATATCAGACCTGATTTATTCCAGGAAAGAAGGGATGATATCATTTCATTTAAATTTGTGGCATATTGGGAGAATTTATGAAGAGTCCTGTCACAATTGCCCTATGCTAACCCTAATAATTGTAATACATTGGTTTTAAAGCGCCTGTTAAATATAAAATAACAAGGACACTATACAACAAAATATAAGAGAATAAATCAAGGATAAAAACAAAATTGTGAGTAGCTTAATGTCTCTTGTGTTTCAGATCTAGCCAAGGCATTGGATCTAATGCTTAGTGTACACAGAAGGTCTGCTCTGTATGTGGCTGACTCCCAGGAGTACTCTGAGGCCCCACAAACACATCCCCATTTTACCATAACAGGTACACTATAGTGTTAAGGTGAGAGGCTAAGGCTCAAAATAGTAAATATGTTTAAAAACAATAACTCTCAGAACTTGTCAAGATGTAACACATATTTGATGGGATTTCAAATGCAATGTTTTTTCCCCTCCAAATTGAAAATACATTTGTTGATCAAGTTTTTGGTCAAGGTAACTTTGAAAGTAACCAGTTGGTTCATACAATGTTGCATACAAATATACAAAATAATCCAGTCTCAGGTAAAAAAAATAAAAAAAAGTTAAGTCAAACCTTTACATTCATGCTTTCAGCCCTCAAGACAGTGGTTTTCAAGCTCAAGAAAAATAATTGAATTACATTCTGGTTTAAATGGAGAGGGAATTTCTTTGCAACCATTTCAAAACAATGCACATTTTCCTTTTTATTATAAAATGTTTTGAGGATGGTCTTTTTCGTATTCCAAATATCTGTATGCACAAATTCGCCTCAAAGCTCTCATTCTCAAAATTTCGAACCATAACATTCGCACACATACTGTGTGCTAGAAGTACTGCCAAACAAGGTAGTTGTAAAGTCTGGCTGGTTCATGTCACTTTGTATATGTAGATGATGTCTAGCTGGTACTGTGTATCTTAAATGCTGGCTGTAGCTTAGATGGTAAACTCTTTGGCAGGATTCTGATTTTCACTTATTCGCTCTCCTTGTTTCCTACAAATAGAAACAGATTACTTATTTTTTATCCCCAGCTTTTCCCACACGAATACCACTTGTTGGACTTAGAAACAGTATAAAAGTAAACAGTAATCTTTGATTTCAAATGATGATACCAGGGAGTGTGAGTGGGTGGTACGTTTAATGTGTCCAGTCTCTAGGGGCTCTGTGCCAGTAATATTAAATATCTTCTGGTTTCAAATGGCCTCTATTCCTTGGTTGGCGTTCATTTTGCTATGTGAACCAGTTTTCACAACCCCGGACTGGGGGTTGTGTTTAAAACAGACAGGTGCTGTACACAGTGACTTTGTGACTGATCTCCTGCAGCAGCTCTTTCACAGCCTTCTCCAGATCCACCAACTGGTTGGCCTTGTCTTCCAGAGTCTTCTGGTTGTCCTCGTAGGACTTCTCTAAATCTGGATGGGAACCAAAAAGGAGAGATCCTACCGTCAAACTACTTGCTCATAATCACAGGATGTGTAGTATCCCTCCACACACCGGCTTTATAATCAGAACATGTAGAATGTCATGCAGTGAATACACACACTTGAGAAGAGAAAGTTAGAGGGCCTGCGTCATTTCATGTTCAACTCTTAATTGGGAAAAGTGAATCAACATGAAGATGGAGATCTCATAGGTATTACAAAGGGATCATGTTTATATATCCACTAAGCAGACACCATTGAAAGGTAGAGTCTGTGTAGTGTAATGAAATAAAGTGTCAATTGAAATAAATTCATTAGGCCCTAATCTTGGACTGGGAATACAGATATGCATCTGTTGGTCACAGATACCTTAAAAAAAAGGTGGGGGCGTGGATCAGAAAACCAGTCCGTATCTGGTGTGACCACCCTTTGCCCCATGCAGCGCGACACATCTCCTTCACATACAGTTGATCAGGCTGTTGATTGTGGCCTGCGTAATGTTGTCCCACTCCTCTTCAATGGCTGTGCGAAGTTGCTGGATATTGGCAGGAACTGGAACAAGCTGTCCTACACGTCATTCCAGAGCATCCCAAACATGCTCAATGGGTGACTTGTCTGGTGAGTATGCAAGCCATGGAAGTACTGGGATATTTTCAGCTTCCAGGAATTGTGTACAGATCCTTGTGACATGGGGCCCTGCATTATCATGCTGAAACTTGAGGTGATGGCAGCGTATGAATGGCACAACAACGGGCCTCAGGATCTCGGCACGGTATCTCTGTGCATTCAAATTGTCATCGATAAAATGCAATTGTGTTTGTTGTCTGTAGCTTATGCCTGCCCATACCATAACCCCACCGCCACCATGGGGCACTCTGTTCACAACGTTGACATCAGCAAACCGCTCACCAACACAATGCCATACACACTGTCTGCCACCTGCCCGGTACAGTTGAAATCGGGATTCATCCATGAAGAGCACACTTCTCCAGCATGCCAATGGCCATCGAAGGTGAGTGTTCATCCACTGAAGTCAGTTACAATGCTGAACTGCATTCAGATCAAGACCCTGGTGAGGACGAAGAACACACAGAAGAGCTTCCCTGAGACTGTTTGTGCAGAAATTATTTGGTTGTGCAAACCCACAGTTTTATCAGCTGTCTGGGTGGTTGGTCTCAGACAATCCTGCAGGTGAAGAAGCTGGATGTGGAGGTCCTGGTCTGCGGTTGTGCGGTTGTGAGGCCGGTTGGACGTACTGCTAAATTATCTAAATCGACGTTGGAGGCAGCTTATAGTAGAGAATTATTATTATTATAATAAAAATATATATTTTTATTGAATATCCAAACATACAATATACTTGCAGTAACAACTACACCAGACCAGTCACCCAACAGACTCCCATTCAGAGCAACACACAGAAGCATCCAGGGTCAATGCCCTGCTCAAGCGCACATCGACAGATCTCCCACCAGGCACAAAAGAAAAGATCTAAAGCGACGTTGGAGGTGGCTAATGGTAGAGAAATTAACATTACATTCTCTGGCAACAGCTCTGGTGGACATTCCTGCACATTTTAGAGTGGTCTTTTATTGTCCCCAGCACAAGGTGCACCTGTGTAATGAGCATGCTGTTTAATCAGCTTCTTGATATGCCACACCTGTCAGGTGGATAGGTTATATTGGCAATGGAGAAATGCTCACTAACATGGATGTAAACACATTTGTGCACAACATTTGAGAGAAATAAGCTTTTTGTGCATATGGAACATTGCTGGGATCTTTTATTTCAGCTCACGAAACATGGGATCAATACTTTACATGTTGCGTTTATATTTTTGTTCAGTGTATTTTCATGCAAGGCGCTCCCCAAGCTGTTGTGGAAGATTTATGTGGTGCATGTCTATGTGTGTGTGTGAGAGTGTCAGTGTGTGTGGATAGAGACCTGTGTGCATATAGCCAGTGCAGGTATGTGTGTGTGTGTGTACTGTACCTTTCAGTAGCTGTAATTTGTCACTGGCCTGTAGCAGAAGGTCTGTGGCTTCCTGCTGTAGAAGCTCCGCCCTCTTCTTGGCGTCGGCCACGCCCCCGGCCTCCTGTTTGATCAGGTCCTGCACGGTGCTGTACTTATCCTTCAGCTCCGACTCCAGGTCCTGCACGCACGCACGCACACACACACACACACACACAACACGAACAGTCATATGCAAGGTCAGCAATTTATTGTGAGAATGACAAGGATGAAAAATAAACCACAAACTCTCACATCCCAATTTAACACAAAGTAGCTCACAAACCTTTTTGACCTGCTCAGCCACTTTGTTGATGCTCTCTGCATCTCTCTCGGTTTGTTCAGAGCTAAGCGAGGTGTTCTGTGCCTTCTCTCTGAGCAGTGTGATGTCTTTCTCTAACCACAGCAGCCTCTGGGTGGCGTTGTTCAGCTTGAACTCTGAGTCTGCTGTCTCCGACTCCACCTTTTCAGACATAAAGACAAGCACAGGGTGCCTTAATGGTATACTTGTACATTTTAATGGGTCAAATACCTTAGCTGTGCTTGATTTAGTTTTCCCGGTACATGGAACCAATGGATTAGTCCCAAAAGTTCAAACTTGCCGTGTGTGATAAAATGGAGGATGTTGACTCACTGAGGACAGGAGGTCGTTTGTGCCTTTAATGTCAGTGGTAGCCTGTTTGATGGCCTCGGCTGCTGCTTTCTGGGCACGCTCAGCCTCTTCCAGAGCCTGCTTCACCATCTCTGCTGTTTCCCTCACATCTGTGGCCTCTTTACTGTGGGACACACACAGAGGGAGAAAATAATAAGCCCACCAAGCACCAGAGTGTGTGTGGAGTGCCTGGCATTGCGCACATGCCTCATCATCTGTGCTCCATTCAAGGATAATCTTGACAAGTGTGTGTTAGTGTGTGTCACCTGGCTCTGCCTGCCTGTTTCAGTAGGTTCTCGGCTCTCTGCACATCGTCAGCACTCTGGTTGAGGATAGTCTCCACTTGGGCCAGGTCTCGCACCCTCTCCCTGATCTCGTCTGTCAGATTCTGGAGCTGGGCTGGCGTGCTGGGCATCTGCATGGCCAGCACCTCGTTGGCCACTGCCTCGATGCTCTCCATGTCTGCTGCATCCTCTAGGGGGTGCCACAGGAGAGACAAGGGTTGTACTAAGCTTGTGAAAGGGACAGTTGTACTAAGTTTATGAAATACAATCTTCTAGAATCAATGGGTGAAATTATTTGAAACATGTAATTGAAATTACAACAGCTAGATTGTACCTTTAAGCCACAGGTTAGTAAACATATTTAGTTGATTGGAGGAGTAGACATACGTGTGAGGAAGTCTCTGATCTGTCGGATGAGGCTGCGCAGCTCCTCATTGCTCTGGTCCACGCGCTGCTTGGTCTCGTTTGTCTTCAGCAGCACGTCCTGGGCACTCAGCTTGGCCTCGTCTGCCTTCACCTTGGCCTCTGACACCTGGACACATTATCACAAACAAACAGGTTAGGAACCAAAGTGGGTGTATTTCTTGTCTAAAGAGAGTTGGTTCATTTTAATTCAAAGACAGGATCTCACCATCTTGGAGAGCTTGTCCACCTCCTCCATGGCCGTGAGGATCTCCTGGTCAAAGTCCTTGGCCTTATGCCAGGCATTGTTGGCCAGGGTGACCAGACCGTTACACCCCTCACCCCCACACCTCCTGTTCCCCTCAGAGTCCACACAACTCAGACCCCCGCACGGAGAGTCTGCACACGCCTCACCAGCTGGGCTGCCGCACGTCTGCAGAGAGAGGCCCGGTAGAGTGAAAAGAGTTGACAAGTTCAAATGTGATCTAAGCATATGCATCTTGACAAGTTCAAATGGGATCTAAGCATATGCTTCTCATTCAATCAAACCTATCATTCTTCCTGACCTACACATAAGCTTTGATTTAACAGCTCAAGAAAATGTCTTCTTTTTGATGGTTTTATCTTGCAAACTGGGATTTGATTGAGTCCGATCTCTGTCAAACTCAGATCAACATCAGCAAGCCAGTTTCAGGCCACAGTTATGGCCTTGGTTGGCCTTACCTTCTCGCTGAGTTCTGATAGGTCCAATGTCTCCAGCTGATCCGCCAGGTCGTCCAGTCTCTTGGCGTGTTCTTCCTGCCTCCTAAGGAACTCGTCCCTGGTGTCGTTCATCTTGTCCTCCGTAGCTTGTCGTAGAACGAAAGAGCTCTCCACCGGGTTGCCTGGGTCGGTGGTGGAGGCGTTGGCCTGGGCCCCAGCAGCCAGAGACTGCTGGTAGTACTTTGTGACACTGTCTGTCGCTCCTGTCATTACAAAAACAATGTTCAATTTCACAGAGTTGACAAATGGAAGTATAATGGACATGACATTGTATATCACAATCATCAACAAGTCAAACAGCCTTGTCCAAGTCCCTTACCCCGAACATCAGAGTTCTTGATGAGCTCCACTTGGTCCAGCAGCTCCTTGACGGTGCGATCCAGTTTCTGGGCGTCCTCTTTGAGAGAGTCCAGTTTGGTGTTGGTGCTGTTGTCATCAGATGATACTTGGGCCAACGCCTCCTCAGTGAGGTTCAGCTTGTTGCTCATCTCTTCCATTAGATCTCTAAAGAACAGAAATGGATCATACAGAAATAATTAGTATATTATTGCTTTTGATGTGTCTACTACTGTTTTTGCTATTGATAAATATTGTCAATGACCCATTTTGACCCCACCCTTTGACCCCACTTACGTGGCTTGCTCCAGTAGCTGCTGTATCTCTGACAGTGGCTGTGTAGCCAGGTTCTGGGCCAGGATAGTTCTTATGGACCTGGCGCTCTGCTCCATGTTATCTATGGCGTGTTTGTATGGTCCGGTGATGCCGCTGGCCTTGATGGTGTTCACCTTGTTGACCAGCCTGTGGGTCTGGTTGGTCAGCTGACCTACGATCACGTCCCAGTCGGCGAAGCACTGGTGGCAGCGTTCGCAGTAGGGGAAGGTGCCAGAGGAGCCCCGGGCGCAGAGATTACAGCGGGGACCAGACACGCCCTCCAAGCACACACAGTGACCGTTGGCCTTGTTGCACTGCTGCTCGGCAATGCCTTGTGGGTCACAGTCGCATGCTGCAAGGCAATAGGAAACATAGGTTTTTTACTACTAGTCTAGGCTTCTTTTCATTCAACTCTAAACTATTTCAGCATGACTCAAAAAACAACACTTTTTCTACAACTAATTTTGTTCCATCCTGATCCTGACTGGTCAGTCACCGTCCTGGGATCCTAAATGGGAGGGAGACATTTCAAACAGGTAGATGATGTCCCATAACAATGGACAAGAGCCTATAAAGCAGTCTTACAAAGCCAGGGAAGTGCTTTTAAGTAGCCCGCCTCTCTCTCGCTAGACATCTTGACCTCAAAGGACATGTCTGTCTCGTCAGGTCAAATTACTCATTCAGTTTATTGGCATCCTCCTAAAGTCATTTCAAAGTGCTCCACTGTGGAGAGGGGAAAGGACGGGAGCTCCTGTTGCTTTATGGGTCGTAACCTTTATAGGTTTTTAATCACATGTTAATGTGTCAAGCACAGTTGGCACCCTGTTGTAAGCACCTCTGAAATGTGGACTAGCAAGCCTAACCTTTGGTTCTAATAATAGTTTTGACTTAATTTTCAATATAATTCAAGTTCTTTAATGCTAGCCATATTGCATTTTAAATCTACTGATAAGCCCACATGTATTTCTGGGTGAGTGTCCATTGGGAGAGTTAAGAGTGGACAGCTGATGTATTGACTGGTGGATAAAATGTTTTCGGTGGAGTTTCAACTAGTAAAGATGATGTCAGCTGAAATTCTGGTGAGCCAAAGATCAATGAACCACAGCCATCCACATTAACCCAGTGACCTTAGGGGGGCTGGTTGAGTGAATAGGATGGGATGGAGAGAAGGGGAGTGGAGGAGGAGGAATGGAGAAAGAGGAGGATGTTTGCCCACTTCAAAGCCTCGTTACGGGAAATGTGTAGAGTGTGTGGAGAACAAAGGGGCCACCATGGGCCCCTACAGACTCTGCAAACAACCCCCCAGGAACCACTGATGACAACCATATATCTAACTGTGGTACCTCCTGTGTTTACACTTACACACAAACTTGAAGAATCTATGGTGAAGTGTACATACTTTCTTGGACACACCACACACTTGTAGAACCACAAACCTTTACAAATATGTAGATGTACACACACACTGAAAAATTACTTTTAGTCACCTCAGGGTGCTAAAGCAACAAAAGAGGAGGGGAAATGGGGGCTTAGATGTGTGGCGTAATCCTCCTATAGTTTTGTAAGGCAGGAGGGTGAGGGGCCTGGGCTCAGTGGAAATATGTAATGAATGTGACCTGTCCTATTGTCCCCCGTCTCTCTTCCTCTGTGCGTTAACTGGCTGTGTGGGGAGTCAGTCACCAGTCTCCATTATCAGCAGACAGGGGGACAAAAGGAAAGGTCACATTCATGACCCCACACGCCACACTACAGCACCACCCCTGAAGGTCCCCATTCACACAGCCCCATCCCCCACTGCAGATTAAAGCACTGCCTCTGTTTACACAGGGTGATGGCTTTGACACACAAAATGGCCACATAGGCCAGGTACGGAAGGGAGGTAAATATTGACCCTCACCCCCTACCCGTCAAAATTAACAATGGCCCTCATTGCAGATTAAACACACTACAAGCAATATGTAGACGGAACTGGAATCCATGGCACAATAAGACATGGCTGATTAACGCAGGCGTTCTGCTGTTTCTAACAAAATTGCACACATTTTTAATAAAGGCCTTTTATAGAAGATAGCTGGACCTCTTTTCTTTCTTTTCTACACAGCATCTGTTGTATGTTACAGGTCAGATAAGATGATTGCGAGCAGGCAGGGTAGGGAAATTCCAGCTGTTTTTGTGACATGGATCCCAACATGGCTTCTATTCCTCTGTGTTGGGGGATGATGGGGGCACATCACTAAACTACAGCTTTAATGGTCTACAGCTGGAGCAGTCTTTCACCATGGGCCAACACAGACACACACATGCACACACACACACACACACCCAAAGGCTTTGATGAACAAGAAACAGTAGACATGGCTCCCATAGACAGAAAACTGTCTTCAAATAGTAAACTGATGTGATTAAAAGGGTCAAATCACTGCAAAAGCCACAAAAAATGGCTGGAGGTGCACAAGAAAGTAAACTGTGATATCAATTAATGTGACCACAAATTGAGCAGTTGACCATTCTCTCCCTTCATTGAATTGTTCAAAGTGTACAACATTACTATGTTTCCAGAGAAACTAACATACCACAAACTAACAGGGATCTGTACCATTTGAAGCTAGTTTTAGTGTAATGTTTGGCTGTTGGACTGATCCAGATTAGGGGTATGTCAACATTAGTTGCGGTAAATGAGGTAATCCGATATCAGGGAACCAGAGCAGACTTCCTTCTCCAAACAAACAGTCAGGACTGTCAACACAGATCCTTCTCCGCAGAGCGAAGAAACACAAACCTTTCCGGCATGCAACACTCCCTGCTAGTAGCAGCAAACCACAAACCTGAGAAAACTGCACTGTGACGGGACAGCAAGGCCTTTTATGACGCAATTGACATGGTGCAGCCTGCCTGGAAGGAGTTCGATGTTTAAACAGCTGTCAAAGTGACCTCTGCATTTTTAGTTTGATCACAATCATTTTATAATTTCATTGGTAACAATGTATACAGAAGTTTAAAGTAGATTCAACTACCACAGTGGGCCATTTGTAGTCACTGCACGTTTCCACTCAAGGGACTAGCCTACATCAGAAGCCAATTCATGTGTCCTTCAGTAGATAATTAAGCAGGCTGCTCTGCTCCAGTGACGCTACCCTGGGACAAAGGGTCCTTTCTGTCAGCAGCAAGCACTGTGTTGGACAGCTGTCCCTCCAAAAGGACACCCCATCAGAACAAAGGTGCATTGTGGGGGACGGCGGGATATTGGGAGGCTCGGACAGATCCCCCGCCTGTTCGTCATAGAAGCACAGACGTCGGGTGAGAGAGCACATCTGGCCTTAATATTGGCTCCCACAGTAAGGAGAGGATGCTGTGAGTTTCTCCACCACAGCTGAAACTCCTACACATTCCCATGATAAGAGGCTAGAGGAATGAGGCTGCTTGTAATATCTCAGTGATTAACACTAAAGGCCTGCTTTGTGTGTGTTGCAATTTAAAATAGTTGGGTTGGAGCTTTCTCACACACACACACGCCTGGCACGCAAGTGCGTGCACACACACTCCTTAATGTGTGTCAAGATGGGGATTTAGGCAGTGTAATGCCAGCACGGATAACTACTATGCTGCTGATTGAGATGTGGCAACTCACCATTGCATTTGACTTCAGGGTCTCCCCAGAACAGCTCTCTGCACTCCTGACACATTTTACCCCCAAAGCCAGGTTTACAGGAGCACTGGCCACTCAGCTGTGGACAAAACACATAAATATTAGTAATGTGACATTAGGATAGGATTAAAGAGACAGGAGTATTAAGACCCAACAGAAGAAGGGTGTGGCCTTGTGAGAACTCACCTCGTTGCAGGACGTTCCAAATGAGTGGTTGGGGTCACAGTCGCAAGATTCGCAGCCCCTCTTGCTGGCCATGTTCCAGGTGTCGGGGGCACACTGGTCACAGTGCTGACCCACCACATTTGGTAGACACTGGCACTGCCCGCTGCCCAGATCACAGTGGCAGTCGCCCACCGCCGGGCACGTGGCTGGGTTGGTACCCAGGTGGTTACACACACACTCTAAGAGAGAGAAGAGACGTCGCTAGCAGGTTAGCAATTGGACAATGACAACCACTCACATTGACACATAAAGAGTTGCAAGTTAACTTTTTTTACTCACTTCTGCAATTTTGTGTGAGGGCATCTCCATAGTAACCCAGCTTGCAGCTGTGGCAGCCTCGACCCTCGGTGTGGTAGAGACATTTGAGACATTCACCCGTCCTGGCATCACAGGACTCCTGGTCCAGCATGTCAATGTTGTTGTTGCACTGGCATGGTTGGCACTGCCCGCCGTTCTCATGGGGATTTCCATAGTAACCTGGGGCACACTCCTCACATCTGGCACCTGTAGGGGAGAGGAAAACATAGAGGAAGAGAGAAGAAACGAGAGGTAAAAAGGGGGATGAGAGAGAGCAACGTGCTTAATTAACCCTTCACCAAAAACAGTGTCATCCCTCACCTCTACAACAACACATCTTTTCAAGCCATATATCAAACTGTAAGTGTACATGGCCGGCAGCTACACATCATGGAAAGTCACCAAGCTTCCACACTGTAACATGAATGCATACAAATCTACTGCTTCCTAGGAAACAGGTCTGAACAGAAGCACTTTGACATGAGTAATCCTGCCATACGCCGCTAGTTTACAGGGCGCTCTATACATCTTGGCAAGTGGTTGTTATTGGCTGCCTACCTCTGTATCCGGGGTTGCAGATACAAAACACCTGGTAGTGAGAGTCCAGACCGTGGTAACATCCACCGGCAAACTGCCGCCCGCTACCTGGCCCGTCCGGACACATGCAGGGACGACAGTGGTCCCCTGAACCCAGGACAGGGTCGCCGTAGTAACCTTCCAGACACCTGTAGAGAAAAGGCATAAGGTGGTTGGTCATAATCACTCTATCATTCACATGCATGCCTATAATATCTAAGTTATCTATGTTTTAGGAGACTGATTGACTACCTATTCTAATGCCGACCCATCCAGCACATACACCAATGAGCCTCCTTGACCCATGACTCCTCAACCAAGACTAACACTTGTCTGACCTCTCACAGTTGTGCCCGGTGGTCTGTTCTCGGCAGTCCAGGCATTCTCCAGAGTAGGGGTCACACTGCTCAGTGTGGCCATTGCAGGTGCAGGGGCGACAGTTGGGGAAACCCCAGTGTCCCGGCAAACAGTGGTCACACTGACGGCCGTACACCCCGTGGATACAAGCACACTGGCCAGTAGCCTCATGGCAGAATACATGCTCCGATCCCTGGGGATTGCAATCACAGGCTGGGGGGAGAGAGCGGCCAAAGAAAGTGATGAGTGTCAGATTCAGTGCCTGTATTGTGCAATACAAAACACATGCACTCAGTCACTTTTCATTCAGTCAAACTCACATCTGCAGCCACTTGGTCCAAACAGGTAGGTGGCAGGGGAACATTTGTCACAGTTCCTGCCTACTACATTGGGGCGACACTGGCATTGCCCGCCGCTGGCATCACACACCGTGCTGAGAGAGCCCTGCGGGTCACACTGGCATGCTGGGAAAACAAATACAGGAGGAAATATTAAAGAGAGAGAGAGAGGGAGGGAATGGGCTTAAAATTGAGTTGAACACATAATCTGGAATGATCTGTTCAAATGGGGGCAATAGTTGCTGCTGGATACATGAGTAAGGTATTTCACCCAAGCTGTTTTGAATATGGTATAAGTACTAACTGTACATAGAACTCTGGTTAACCCTTTGTCTCAATACATATTGCTTCTGACATACTAACAAAGGTTTGTTTTATTAATTAAGGCGCCTGAGGTATTTAATTAACAACACTTTTTATATATATTACCCTTACAGGCTGACAGGGCCTGTAACCTTCTCAATAGACGAGTGGAAAGAAAGAGAAAGCCAGGGACCAGACATTCCATAGAAGACATTGAGTCCATGTAGAGGAGAAAGACAAGTGAACTGGTATTCACTGGGTCACATCGTGGGAGTGGGATTTTAGGCAAGCATGGGCGTGTGTGTGGTGTGTGTGTGTGTTCAAGCTTACGTACATGCAACCTTACAGAGTGTAAGTGTTGTGTCCCTATATCCACTAAACATCCCCCGAGCGGGTACTGACATGCTCTAAGCCAGACTCTGCCCAAACCTAGACTCCTTCAACACTATCCTCTGAAGTCTCTGCTGCCCTCATAAATCTGAAACTCTTCTAAACCACTATTGTTTAAGGGGACACCACAGCAATGTGGGAACCTTCAGATCTAGGATAGGCAAATTATTTATGGGACTAGATTATTGCACACAGAACTTGAAGACTGTGGTTAAGACGCTCTGATCATTACCAACTGCTAAGACTTAAAAGGGACCTGCGAAACCACATGATTTGTAAAGACCTGCAGCAATGTGTAGATGAGGGACCTACATCTGTGCAGGAGGCCTCAAAAAACCTGCTAAGTGAGACAAGATTATGTGACTTTCACAGCTGGGAGGATTTGAACTCATACTGACTGCATTCCCAAGAAAAAATGTATACAATAAAATCATATCATATTTCAATAACAATTCATTCTCATTTAACTACATGTTGCAATTTAAGTGCCATGATATAGATGCTATGTTTAGTTTTCTTTGATGCTTGCATGTGTAAGAAAATTTTTCCTCAAGATAATAGAGTATTATATTTGACTTCATCCTTTATATTATGTTATACTCTTGTAATCTAATCAGAATAAATCCATGAAATCTGTCCTACGATAGCATAGACCCGTATATACTACTAGACTGGCAGCAGAGACAAGTTCTCACTCTGTCTGGCAGGGTAAGAGATTTACTGCTGTGGCGGGCTGAGAAAGTTCCTCTGTGGTCTTTTCAGTGTGTCAAGATCCGAGAGGGCTTATAATCAAGCTTAGGGCCCCAGGGTCCAATACAAGTCCACACATGAGGAGAGTAGACAGACATAGCGTAACTGTTGATGAGGGACATGGGTTGGAAACTGAAGACAACAGCAATATGCCAGAGGCACAGGAAGGGATAAGGTACGGAATGAAAGGAAAGGAAATAAAGAGAGAAGAAAAGAACAGGATTGAAACAGCTGATGTATGGAGGAGAGAAAATATAATTTTAGTGTAGGTAGTGTACGAGGAGATGGACTGAGGATGATTGTCAGACGGAGGTCAACATTGGAATGAAATCCTGTCATTTCCAAACAATGCCGACCAGGGTCATTTGTATGTGATGGACACACAAACTTTATGACAATGACCTTTAGTTAAAGTGGAACTGGCAGCGTTTTAACTACTTTGCAGATATGAAACAAATAGGCAATCATAATATCAGTGAACATTTTTAAAATCCCAGTTTATGCTACAAAACCAACTGCATAAAAATAGGTTATATTTGAGTCAAAATTCCATGACGTTGAGTAAGCTATTGTTGTCAGAATAGATGGATGCAGTTCAATGCATAATTAATATAGCTAATTCACCAATACATTTCTTGGTAGTCCAGCAAATATTGCTATCAGGTTGTAAATCACAGCTGGCCTGGTACATTGTTTGCTGCCTCCAGCAATTCAGGTTCACTGTTTCATTGACTGAATAATTTGGACAAAAACAGACAACTGTAAATAAGGCTGGGAATGTCAATACAATTAAACTATCCATTTATGTAGCAAGCTAAAAACACAGAGCCTAACGTTAGCTAGCCAACTAGCTAGCTGCTGGGAGGATGTCTTGTTATTTGATGAGTGGATGAGTTTTTCGGTGGCTACAGCTAGAGATATAGGTGTCATTTGGTTAGCTAGCAAGACATGTGAAATTTCTAGCTATGCTGAACTTGAACGACAATCCACAGTTAGCATATCTCTTAGTTGTCAATCAAATCTATCTTGGCCAGGTCGCAGTTGCAAATGAGAACTTGTTCTCAACTAGCTTACCTGGTTAAATAAAGGTGAAATTAACCATTTTAAAATGCAGTTAGCATTAATCAAATGGGCGGACGGGCAGGCAGGCAGGCAGGCAAGTTCCCCTTCAGTTGTCAAAACGTGGGTTGAGAAATCAGTTGTTGTAAATTCAATTGATTGGACATGATTTGGAAAGGCACACCTGTCTATATAAATAAAAATACACCTTTGATTTCTATAAGGTCCCACAGTAGACAGAGCATGTCAGAGAAAAAACCAAGCCATGAGGTTGAAGGAACTGTCCGTAGAGCTCAGAGACACGTTTGTGTCGAAGCACAGATCTGGGGAAGGGTACCAAAAAATGTCTGCAGCATTGAAGGTCCCAAGAACAAGGTGGCCTCCATCATTTTTAAATGGAAGAAGATTGGAACAACCAAGACTATTCCTAGAGCTGGCCTCATGGCCAAATTGAGCCATTGAAAAGGGCTTTGGTCAGGGAAGTGACCAAGAACCCGATGGTCACTCTGACAGAGCTATAGAGTTCCTCTGTGGAGATGGGAGAAACTTCCAAGGACAACCATCTCTGCAGCACTACACCAATCAGGCCTTTATGGTAGAGTGGCCCGATGGAAGCCACTCCTCAGTAATAGGTACATGGCAGCCCGCTTGGAGTTTGCCAAAAGGCACCTAAATACTCTCAGCCCATGAGAAACAATATTCTCTGGTCTGATGAAACCAAGATTGAACTCTTTGGCCTGAATGCCAAGCGTCACATCTGGAGAAACCTGGCAACATCCCTATGGGGAAGCATGGTGGTGGCAGCATCATGCTATCAGAATGTCCTTCAGCGGCAGGGACTGGGAGACTAGTCAGGATTGAGGCAAAGATGAATGGACAAAGCACAGAGAGATCCTTGATGAAAACATGCTCCAGAGTGCTCAGGGCCTCCGACTGGGGTGAAGGTTCACCTTCCAACAGCACACAGCCAAGACAACACAGGAGTGGCTTTGGGACAAGTCTCCAAAAGTCCTTGAGTGGCCCAGCCAGAGCCTGGACTTGAACCCGATCTAACATCTCTGGAGAGACCTGAAAATAGCTGTGCAGCAACGCTGGCCACCCAACCTGACAGAGCTTGAGAGGATCTGCAGAGAAAGAATGGGAGAACCTCTCCAAATATATAAGTGATCGCTTCTCATAAAATGCAAAAAAATAAAACATAAAAAAAGGCATTATATTCTTCCTAGGGGTATATATGAACAGATTTTAATACCATGTTATGTTGCTAAAATGCTGTCAGTTCCACTTTTAGTTAAAAATACCTTTAGTTAAGATACCCTTTTAGACCCTTAGTTGAGAAACACATACATGAGCAAACAAGTATGTTCAAGCACACATGACTGGAGTGTGGTGCCATACCTTTAGCTCCCTGGTGCAGCAGAGCAGATACGCTGAAGATAAAGTTGCGGCAGATGTCTGTGGACGGGGTCTTCACTACGCTCTGACTGTTCTCCAGACAGCGGTAGCGCTGGAAGGTATCCCAGGCACTGCTGGTAGCCAAGTCACCGCCCTCAGAGCCAGTGAAGATCTCCAGGTTCTTACAGTGGGGCATCAGCACAATCTACAGACGGGGAAGAAAGTTACAGGAGATGGAATGAGATTTAGTATGGCGTCAGTAAGGGCCCAATCCTAATATGAAATCCTAGTAACTGAAATTTCTGCCTAAGTCTCGAATAGACATCGATGGATATTTCAAGCAAAAGTCAGAGTTGTGTCGATGTGTTTGACAGTGTGTGTGTGTGGGAACTAACCGAGTCGATGAGTGTATATGGGGACTGGACGTCACTGAGTGCGGAGTAGAGGGGCAGACTCAGACGAACAGTGTAGTTCATCCCTGCCTCGAAACACACTGGTCTGGGGAGCACTGCATATCTGAAGAGACAAGAGAGAGATGGATGTCAGAAAACACATGTTTAAAAATACTCCTATGACACACACACTAAATCAGTGTTTTCAAAGGGGAACCCTCAGGGCGTATACAGGGTGCATACACAGACTCAGAGAGTACCTAATATACAGACTCAAGAGTCTACTTAATATACAGACTCAGAGTCTACCACCTAATATACAGACTCAGAGTCTACCACCTAATATACAGACTCAGAGTCTACCTAATACACAGACCCAGAGTCTACCTAATATACAGACTCAGAGTCTACCTAATACATAGACTCAGAGTCTACCTAATATACAGACTTAGTTTACCTAATACACAGACTCAGAGTCTACCTAATACACAGACTCAGTCTACCTAATATACAGACTCAAGAGTCTACTTAATATACAGACTCAGAGTCTACCTAATATACAGACTCAGTCTACCTAACACACAGACTCAGAGAATACCGAATATACAGACTCAGAGTCTACCTAATACACCGACTCAGAGTCTACCTAATACACAGACTCAGAGAATACCTAATACACAGACCCAGAGTCTACCTAATATACAGACTCAGAGTCTACTTAATTTACAGACTCAGAGACTACTTAATATACAGACTCAGAGTATACCTAATATACAGCTTTGGAGTTGACCTAATATACCTACTCAGAAGATACTTAACATACAGACTCAGTGGATACCTACTATACAGACTCAGAGTTCATCTCTCACACCCACCCACCAGTTACCCAACAGTCCTCCTTCTCCAACACTGACAGAGGAGGCGGTGTGTGTTTACCGTGATCCGGGGTGGAGGGATATCATCTGGTTGTCATCGTCAGGCATGGTGTTGGCACAGCGACTGTCAGCTGAAATCACACTGGGCCGCATCACTGTCATCAACACCTCCTCCCACTGGTCTGGTAACTATGACAACGTAACAGGTACATATACATTGGTAAACAGGTAAACAAAAGGGTAATGACAGGACCTTGACAAGCAGCGACGTTACCTAACATAATCAATTAAGTAAAGAAAGAAATGCAAACCCTCTGACACTCATGTGCCCCGGAGTTTACGTCCATTGGGAAGGCAGTATGTTCTGGGACTGACCTGAGGCTCGTAGCGGATGAGGATGTCGTACTCCATGGAGTGGGGGATGTTGTCGATGGAGAACTCCAGGTAGGCCCCCTCGGGAACATTGACGAAACCTATCCCTGTCCAGGTGGGGCTACGGTCCTGAGGGTGGGGTCTCTGCACTACTGTCACACCCTGGAGATAGAGAGAAAAGAGTCACGGATTAGTAGGGAACACCCATGATCCCAGAAGAACTTAGAAGAAGAAAGACACATCAGGGTCATTGGCCAAAGGTAGAAAGGTTACTCACAGGTCCAAATTTGGCATCCTCTGCCTCGTAGGTGTAGTGGTCCAGGGCGATGAAGTAGAAGCCTGACTCCACCTGGTCACAGCGCCGGCCAAACATGTGTTCTCGACACACACACTGACCAGTCTCCTGGGAACAACTGGAGTGAGAGAGAGAGGGGACAGGGAGGGAATGTCAGGGAGTTTAATCAGAGTTAAAAAAGTGTTCATCTTAGTGTTGCATTCAAGGTAACAGTTCATTTTAAGACTTCTGTGGCTGTATGAAAAGAGGCAACTATGAAGAATCGTTTAGAAATTATATATTTTTTTAAGTGAGGCGTTTGATTAACGAATTAGCCGGGTGAACTTTGAGCTCACTCGTTATTGATGGCTCCACCCAGGTCACAGTCACATGGTCTGCAGCCATCCATGTCATTGCTTAGCCCCCAGTGCTGAGGCTGTAGGACACACAAATACACACACACGCACATTGTTAAAAACAACCCTTTAATGACACCCATCAATACCCCACAATGACAAAGTGAAAACATGTTTTAAGACATTTTTGCATATGTATAGAAAATCTTATGCATAAATATCTCATTTACATAAGTATTCACACCACTGGGTCAATACTTGGTAGAAGCTCCATTGGCAGCGATTACAGTCTTTCTGGGTAAGTCTCCTAGAGCATTCCACACATGAATTGTGCAACATTTGGTCATTATTCTTTTTTAAATTCTTGAAGTAGATAGAGCCAGGTTTTACTCTAAAGTACGCTTAGCTCCATTTTGTAAAAAAAAAATATCCTGAAAAAATCCCCAGTCCTTAACGATTACAAGCATACCCATAACATGAAGCAGCCACCATTATACTTGAAAATATGGAGAGTGGTATTCAGTAATGTGTTGTTTTGGATTTGTCCCAAACATAACACTTTGTATTCAGGACAAAAAGTAAATTGCTTTGCAACATGTTTTGCAGTATAACTTTAGTGCCTTCTTGCAAACAGGATGCATATTTTGGAATATTTTTATTCTGTAAAGGCTTCCTTCATTTGAATCTCTCAATTAAGTTAGTATTGTGGAGTAACTACAATTTTGTTTATCCATCCTCAGTTTTCTCCTAGCACAGCCATTCAACTCTGTAACTGTTTTAAAGTCACCATTGGCCTGATGGTGAAACCTCTGAGTGGTTTCCTTCCTCTCCGGCAACTGAGTTAGGAAGGATGACTGCATCTTTGTAGTGACTGTATTGATACACCATCCAAAGTGTTCTAATAACTTCACCATGCTCAAAGTGATATTCAATGTCTGCTTTAAAAAAAAATATCAAACTACCAATAAGTGCCCTTCTTTGCCAGGCATTGAAAAACCTCCCTGGTCTTTGTGGTTGAATCTGTGTTTGAAATTCACTGCTCGAATGAGGGACCTTACAGATAATTGTATGTGTGGGGTACAGAGATGAGGTAGTCATTCAAAAATCATGTTAAACACTATTATTGCACACAGAGTCCATGCAAATTATTATGTGACTTGTTAAGCACATTTTCACTCCTGAAATATTTAGGTTTGCCTTAACAAAGGGGATGAATACCTATTGACCAATACCAAGACATTTCAATTTCAATTTCTCATTTTAATTTATTTGTAAAAAAAAGTATATATAAAAAATATATATAATATTAATAACGTTGAAAAACATAACATCACTATGACATTATGGGTTATTGTGTGTAGGCCAGTGACTCCAACAAATATTCCATTCAGGCTGTAACACAACAAAAGTCAAGGGGTGTGAAAACTTTCTGAAGCCGTGTATGTAGCAGATGTGTGTAGCAGATGTGTAACTAGTGGCCATTGGTGACGTCAAATGCCATGAGATCATAAGTCAACTGTCTCTCACAGAGTGAAAGCGTTAACCTTTTGGTCCATCAGACAGCAATGTGGACTTTGATTAGCGACTCTTGTGTACAAAGTATGTAAATCAGAAGAATAAGGTTCCTTACCATACATTGGTCACAGTCCCTCCCGGTGACCAGGCGTTTGCAGTAACAGACTCCCGAGTCTGTATCACATGGGCTCCCTCCAGGAACTGTCCCCAGGGCATTACAGGTGCAGGCTGGGAAAAACAACTATTTATAGGTATTCAAATAAAATGTAGACATCTTACTGCTTGAAAAAGCTACAGACTCCAATAACACATGAGTAAATGTGTGTGTGTGTGTCTTTACCCATGCAGCCCAGAAGGTGGTCTCCCAAGCCGTAATGGGCCTGTTTGCACTGGTCACATTGCTCTCCCTCCACATTGGGCTTGCAGCGACACTGGCCAGCGATCAGTCCAGACGACACATCAGTCATCCTGTCACAGATCCCACCGTTTTGAGAGCCCACCGGATCACAGTTACACGCTACAGAGATGGGGAAACATCAAGAACATTGAGTTAGGCATTATGATGTCAAATTGAGTATTGCGAGTGGAACTGGGGGAGTAGAAAGCTGTAATGGTGACTAGCTAACGAAGAAAAAATGGTGAAGTCCACATTCATGGAATGGAAGTCAGACTTAACAAGCAAAAGGAAATGGTCAAGCTCAGTATCAATGGGAGGTATTTGATCTTTCATAAGGAAAGTACATCCTCTTCAAGAAAGGTACACATTGTAATCTCTGAAGGTTATTTGAAAATCCCTTAAAAATGTTCTTACATCTGCTTGAAGAATTTAGTAGCTACTGTAGCTACCTGCAGGCTAACAATAATATCAAACTGAATACCAAAGGGGAGAAAAAAAGCTTACAAAGGGTGTTACAGCATTATCGGGAAAGAGCAAGCAAGAAAGACATTTCACTTTACTTGTGCAAGTGACAATAAAACACTTGAAACTTGAATGGACATTCTCTCTCACACAATGACTCAAAACACTGGTGAGACAAGTGTGAAAAGCCTAACAAGCCCATAATTCACACATCAAAGCAGAGTAGGATGAAGTTCTCCCAGATGCTAATCTGAGGTCAGCATCCCCTGAGGCCTGAGGTCAATTTCTACCTAGAGCCATGAAAGCCTAGGGGGGAGGTGACACATGAGATGGGTCTCTCTCCACCCTACAGTGGTTTGGAGTTAAAAGGAGACACCACTGGTTTGGCTGATAAAGCTTCAAAAACCCAGGTGTTCCCTCTCAGATCCAGACCAGAGGCAGGATCAAAGAGCCAGATGGGAGGAGGAGAAAATATACAAATATATTTCTGAAGCGAGACAGACAGAGTCACGGATGAGATGAGGGAGAGTGGGGAGTAGGAGTTAAGTGTAGAGATGGAGGGAGGAAGAGTGGAAAAACAGTAGAGGGTAAGAGGTGGAGAAGTAATGGGGAGAAAATAACAGGATGGATAGATGGAAAGATGGATGGAGATAGGAAAGACTGGGTTTGGATGGTGGGGTGTGGAAGAGTAGAGGGGGTTGGAGTTTGAAGTTCAAGGTTCAACCTACGTTCACAGATAATGGGGTGACGGATGTCCCTCTCTGGGTGCTGGAAGTAGAAGGGTTTGCACTGTTCACAGTTGTGTCCCATAGTGTTGTGCTGGCACTCATTACACACACCACCGCTCACGTTACCCGTGGAGACGTATACTGCCATGTCGAAGTGACACGAGTCTGAGTGCTGGTTACAGTTACATTCTGCAGAGAGAGAGACAGATTGGGGGAAGGGAGGGGGGCAAAGACAACATGTTGATTCACAGTGTTTATAAAAAGGCAGTTGGATGGTTGTAAATGGTCTGAGCAGACACTGCAGCCTGTCATCACAAGTGATCAATTGAAAGGGGACACAAACTATAATATTCCCCTTTGGGAACTCTTTATTAAGACAGTTTGTTAGCTTAAGGTGGCTTACTTTTACAGGCGTTGGTATTGCGTCCCTCGGCTGGTCTCCAGGGCAGGTCATGGTAGAAGTCCTGACACTTCTCACAGTTCAGCCCCATGGTGTTGTGGTTGCACATACAGTGGCCATGGACCTTAGGGAAAACATACAGAGACAGAGGTGAGAAACTAGCATTAATAAGCACTTACAAGCAGTGAATAAACCATTACCTCATTGCTGTGCATGTACATGAACGATTTATTGATATCCACCTTAAAATGATTTCACAGGCCATATTCAGGGTTTAATAGTGCAGTTCAGGGACCTATCAACTACTGTGCAGAGACTGAGGTCTCAGTGCTATTTGACTGTGCTCCCCTTGACCATCATGGTCAATTACATCTGAGATATCAGTGCAAAAGCAAAGGGAAACTACAGACGAAAGGCGGTATTCCTATTCCAGATGGCTGCAGGACATGTTTACAGTATTGACTAGCTGTCATCTGTTCTGCATTAAACTGAATGGACAAATGCCAATTTGCTGACAGATGGACAAACTCAAACTAACAATTCAATATTAAAACCTTCAACAAAATGTCAGATACGTGCCACGCATTTGGTGTCATGACTTGAGCTGTTATAACAGGCACTATGTCACTCATGACAGGATTGTGTAGTTTTTATGTTAGGCACCTTCAGGCAAGGTGTTTTGTCTTTAAGACATTGTAATGTAAGGGAATCAATTTGACAACCACTGCAAAATGGCTTTGATAAGAATAAGAGAGTTTGATTCATCTTAAGTTTTGTTTTATTTATTTAACCTTTATTTAACTAGGCAAGTCAGTTAAGAACAAATTCTTATTACAATGATGGCCTAGGAACAGTGGGGTAACTGCTTTGCTCAAGGGCAGAACGACAGATGTTTGCTTTGTCAGCTAGGAGATTCGATCTAGAAACCTTTCAGTTACTGGCCCAATGCTCTAACCACTAGGCTACCTGCTGCCCCAAAGTTAATAGAGTTACTTTCCTATTTCTTGGTGAATAGGCTTTATAATAACAGTGAACAAGAGGTAGAGTAGCCTAGCTGCAGACAGACACAGACTGTAAACAGACCATAGCAGAGACTAAACAGGAAGTGCACTGCCTTTTCTCTCCCTAGCATACACAGACAGACAAACATGTACACACACAGACACGTTGTCCACAAATACACACACACAGTCTTCCAAGCACACACAGATGGAGAAACACATTCTCACAAACACAAACTCAGTTGTTCTCAAACAGTGACAAACACATGTAAATGCACAGACTTCGTGAATCGTGATTTCTTTTTAAGTTATAATTTTTTTGATAAAACGATATTAAATATATTCATGTCACCAAAATAATTATTAAAACACACTGTTTTGCAATGAAGGTCTACAGTAGCCTCAACAGCACTCTGTAGGGTAGCACCATGGTGTAGCCGGAGGACAGCTAGTTTCCGTCCTCCTCTGGGTATATTGACTTCAATACAAAACCTACGAGGTTCATGGTTCTCACCCCCTTCCATAGACTTACACAGTAATTATGACAATTTCCGGAGAACGTCCTCCAAACTAGCATAGCTCTTGCAGCATGAACTGACATGTTGTCCAACCAATCAAAGGATCAGAGAATGAATCTAGTACTGAAAGCATAAGCTACAGCTAGCTAGCACTGCAGTGCATAAAATGTGGTGAGTAGATGACTCAAAGAGAGAAAAAGACAATAGTTGAACAGTTTTGAACAAATGAATTTCTTTAAAATTGAAAGAGAAGCAAGAGAGAGAGAGAGATAGCTATATTTAGTTGTATTTCTTTCACTTAGCAAGAAAATGCTGCTAGCTAGTTTAGCCTACTCAAACAACCGACTAACATGGTGAAGGATGCTATGTTAGCTAGCTGGCTATGGCTATCCAACACTGAAACTTTTCCAAGTCAAGTTAAGATTTTTGGTTTGATTAATTTATTGCCCCTGGGGCCCACTGGTGTAACTGCTAAACTGCTTGCTAACTATACACTGTACTGCATGAAGCGGGATTACTAACGTGTTAGTTCTAGTAGCTATGTTGACTGATGTTAGCTAATATGGTGACAACAATGTTGGCTGTGTGTAGTGGTTATGATATGAAGATTTAGCTTGGAAAGGTTTTTTCGCATGGTCACAGACAGCTGATTTGTTGTGCACTGAAGCCCACAAGCAAAGGGAAAGATGAGAGGAGGAGCACACTTAGATGCGAGAAGGAATTAATGACCAAACTGATCATGCTGTTTGTATGTGGCTGCTTTGAAAGTGAACTGTGTTTGCATGTGATCAGGTGTGTATTCATTCTGCCGATTGTGCTGAAAAACCTTTCTTAAACAGAAGTAAATTAAACGAAACAGGGATAAACATACCTGAATAGAAACTCTTGTTTGCAACTGTTGGACTAATGATTACATCCAAGATCAGCCAGATCATTCCACAGAGGGCCATATCTGCGGGTTTTTGCTCCAACCTTGTACTTGATAGATTGATTAAGGTCACTAATTAGTAGGGAACTCCCCTCACCTGGTTGTCTAGGTCTTAATTGAAAGAAAAAACTAAAAACCCTCCGACACTTGGCCCTCCGTGGAAGGAGTTTGTTACAGCTGAGCTAGAGGCAGGCAAACGTATGCAAGGCAGTATTGAATGTGTCACTGTCTGTCACCTTGATTACTCAAAATGTTTCTCTCGACTTGTGTACCTACGCTGTAAACTGTCATTCATAGGCTAGGTTGTAGCAACCTCATGGTCTGTATAGGGAAAATTTGAGAATCATGTAGTAGCCTAAACCTATCAATGTTACATTGAGCTGGGTGAATGGAATATGAATGATAGTCATCCAATATGCTGTAATAGAAATAAAGCCATGCTCTTAAAAAAGTGTGCATCCTCTCTCATCTTAAACGGCACCGACCGCCACTGACCTAAGGAGACCTGGTGTACTACAGAAAGCAAAACAGGCAATCAACTGGGTGATGGCGGGTTTGTGGGACTATGTAGTAAGTGATGAAAACTAGGATAATCTTATCATCAAGAACTCACCATTCCCTCAACAACATCCCCAGCCCCATCGACGGGCGCGCACTCGGAGGCATGTCCGTAGCAGAAGCAGTTACCCCGTACCACCAAGTCGTAGACAGCGTAGTAGTACTTCTCCTTGATCTCCATGCGGGAGTCCAACAGGTTGTCTCCCAGTGTGTGCAGCTTGGTGAACTTCACCCTTAGGTTGGTGATCTTCAACATGTCTAAAGGAGAAAGAGACATGTGTTAGCCATTAGCTTGTAGCCCTGAGGTCATTGTGTGTAAACATTTATTTTGCAGTTACAGTATAGTTGGTTAATAAGCAACACATAGCTGGTATTTGTCCAAAAATGGGAAGGATAATAATAATAACTTATTAGCAAACATAAATCATTAAGTACACATATTATAGCTGGAACTTACTTTGGATTCTGGGGCTGTAGGGATCTTCAATACGGAAAACTGGATCCAAAACTCGGAAGATGACCTACAGAGACAGATGGGTTTATGGTCAGTGGGATTACACTATTTGTTCAAATGGCTTCTTTTCTCTCAATACATCCAGAATATTGTGTCAAATGTAATTAGTTATTACTTCGTTATTACTCAGTCATAAAAAACACACACCTCTCCCTCTGTCGATGGTTCGATGTCAGAGTAATGTGAATCGCAGATGACGTCATCCACTTTCTGCATGGGCCCCGATGATATGGCAGGGAATGCTGACTCACAGTCGTAGGCGAAGTAGCGGTACACCTGCCAGTTCTTCCCAAAGTCGGCCGACCGCTCAATCACCATGGCAGCAGGCCGGAAGGTCTGTCATAGAGGAAAAACCATACTTATGCATCTTGGTGACATACATATGCACTGAGGTTACAACCAGCAATTTGACCATGAGTGATCTGGAAAATGGCCCACTTTTTCTAAACGTACATCATCCTCTGCAATCAAAGATGACGTGAGTACCATAGCCAGGAGAGAAATGTATTAGGATTTATTAGGATCCCCATTACCCAACGTCAATGGCGACGGCTAGTCTTATTGGGGTCCTACACATAACGAAAAAGACATTACAGACAAAATACTTTACAATTGACATACATTTAAAAACATTAACATGTAGTAAATGTGTGCATCTATCAGTTACACAGTTACACATACCTGTCAGTACATACACACAACAGGTAGGTCACATGGGGGAGAGGCTTTGTGCCTTGAGATTTTGCTTTATTTGTTTTTTGAAACCAGGTCTGGCCTGTATTACTTTACTCACATTTGCAGCTCATTTATGCTGTGTAACAGGAATTTTGAGTTTAGGAAAGACAAGACTGCGTCACTTCTTGTTTTTATAAGAAACATTAATGTGTTGGAAATTCCAAATTGTTTGCATAGTCAACTTACACACACACACTTACCCCACCAGACATGTCACCAGGGGTCTTTTCACAGTCCCCAGGTCCAGAACACATTTAAGGAAACATGCAGTATTATACAGAGCCATGAGTGCACGGAACTCCCTTCCATCTTATATAATGCAAGTGAATTTCCAACACATTAATGTTTCTTATAAAAACAAGAAGTGATGCAGTCAGTCTTTCCTCAACTCTTAGCCAAGAGAGACTGCCATGCATAGTATCAATATTAGGTGTGAACTGATCGGAAAAGATTATATACTATAATGCCATAATTACAATGTCAATTCGGTTATACTACGGGAACATCTTTATGTTGAAATATCTATGGATAGTAGGGACATAAGATATGTTTCTTCACATCCTTCATATCATAAGCTGCTATCCATTGGGTATGTCTGTCACAGTACATTTATTCATAACTTCAAATTAATCTCAAATGGTTATTTCAGCTGTTCATGTCACACAAAATTGATGTCACAGTTTAGTTCAATATTGGCTGTATTACAAAATTCCTGTTACACAGCATAAATGAGCTGCAATTGTGAGTAAAGTGATACAGGCCAGATCTGTGTGGAGCGAACAACCCCAGACTGGTGGGCGGTCTGTTCTCCATTCCTCAGGCTCACACAGCTGTGTGTGTGTGTGTGTTTGTGTGTATGGTAGACCTCCCACGAGGCCAAGCTTTCTGATAATCTGCAGAGTAGACGGTCCAGCCAGTATCCCCTTACACACTACCCACGCTCCCCCACATTGAGCCCTCTGATCCGGCCTCCCCATTGGTTACCTTGAAGGTCATGATGAGGTGGGTGAAATGAAACTCTGCCTCCAAGTTCAGCTGGATGGTCACTTTCTCAAGACCTGGGGAAAGAAGGAAGAAGCGGGGGGAAAGAGACAAGGACGGAAAGGACAGGGGGAAAGAGAAAAAATAGGTGGCCAAAAAATGTTGAAAGGGAGGGAGAGATAGAGCGGACAGAGAAAAAATAGAGGGTCAAACGGCAAGGGAAGGATAGAATTTAAAAACGCGATGAAGTCAGAGAGGGTGGAGAGCGGAAGGAGAGACAGAAACATAAACATGAGTGTACATACAGGTTTCCAATTGAGCCAAGCATAACACAAGCTGGAATGGTTAACTATACATGACACTTCACAGTGCATCCACTCTTCACAGTGCATCTTCTGGACCAAAAAACATTAACATTAACTCTTCACCTCTCCCTTCATAGTATTTTCATGTTTGGTTCTGTTCTATGATATAAAGCTCATGGCTGCCCTTCTGATTCCTGACATTCTTCTTTGCCACAAAATGGGGCCGTGGGTTTTACGCATAGCTGCTGGGTAGTTTAAGCAGCAAATAACAACTTAACCATTTCAAATATATCTATTTCTTTAGTGAAACTATTATTTTCTTATATTGTAGAATGGGACTATTGAGTGTCAGTTTTACATTCGTTTTAGGGGAACCTCACCTGTGCTTATAATAATTATAATTGTAATAATAATAATACATGTATTTTATATAGCGCATTTCATTACAAGTAGAATCTCAAAGTCGCTTTAAAAACAAAACAAACAAAATACAACTCAACAAAACAAATGTAGTAGGATCTGTGTGTTCTTGGGCAATGGTCTTGCACAGCTTTTGAGGAGAAGACAGTTGGAAAAGCTAGTAAGAGGGTTGTGCTTTGAGCTGGGGCCTACTGGGACAGTGTTGTAATAGAGTGGATCTAGTACAGTAATGTCTGGATTATGAATGAAAATTCCCTGTCTCTTTTGCCAGGCCCATCTGTGTAGTTGGCCGCTCCACTAGTGAGTATTAACCTCCTTCCTGTTCTTCCGGAGAAATATTCCCACCGCTTTCTCCTCGGCCAAACCTCCCCTAACTCCTATCAGATTACTTTCTGAATCTTATATCCTTCCAGCACTTTTTTGTGAGTTAACTCTTCAAGGCAAGATGCACTTGGGATAGCTGAATTTGTATCTAAGTTGTGGACAATTTCAATGCTTTTGGCCTCCTAATAATCATTAACAATGCTTCAAAACCAGGGGTCTTCAACTTGTTCTTTCCGAGGGACACTCTCCCAGGCAAACCGTGGCCCAGAGACATGCGCCAGCAAAAAAATGTTTTGCACATGTTTTGTCATTTGTTTGGAGTGTAACCCCGCCTCATCTAACAGCCACCTAGGTAATCATTCCCTAAGGGTTAATCCTGTCATTCCAAAGTTTATAAACTGGTCATCATCTAAATCAGCCATTGCTGCTTTCTCTTTGATGTCTCCCCTCACATTGATTAAAGGGGTTAGGTAAGGGATTGGAGGGTGAAAATATACTGAGGGGGGAAAGAAGACAGAGTCGCCTTTAATTGAACTCATCTACCTACTAGCTATCCACCATTTTTTCCTCACGAGAACTCACCATTCTCTGACTGCCACCAGGTTTTCAGGCGGTTGGGGGCGAATGTGGTCACGACATTCTCCACCCGGTGGCCGGTGGTGGCGTTAACTATGCTTTTGACATAGACGTCGGTGGAGTCACACACAAAGCATTTCTTCTCTTCCTGAAGAGACCGTGAAGATTGGGGGAAAGAGAGATAAAAATGTCAGTGGGATTCTTGGGATGCCAAGCCGATTTCTCCAAATCAGGCGAGGGTCCAGATAATGAACATCTTTGAAGAGCCCATTCATACAGAATTCCTTGAAATTGGGTATTTTATCAAGAGCAGATATAGATGCTGAAATAAGTGATTGAGCTAAATAGGGCCTTAATAACTACTTTAAAATTAGGAGTCTGTCTTGCCCTGGTCTCACTCATCAGTGAAGGCTTACCTTAGGCTGCTGACAATGCAGGTTTCATTTGGCCACCAGATGTTCAGAAAACAGACAGTGTGTGTGCATGTGTGTGTGTGTGTGTGTGTGTGTGTGTGTGTGTGTGTGTGTGTGTGTGTGTGTGTGTGTATACACATGCTCAAGGGTTCAAATTCAGCACCATCTGGATTTCCAGATCTTTTCACCACTTGACAAGAAAACAACTTTACAAGATTGTAAACCTTCTATACATCCAGACCATGCAACAGAACAGTGTGTCCACAGCCACACACATTTGTTTGAATTCCAGCACCGATATGTGTTTGATAAGAAATGTAACCCTGTTGGATCACGTCTTTCACTGACACGATCTGGTTTCTCTCTCCTTCAGTGGTGACATAAATGTAATTAATTTAATTATAATAGATTTCCATCTTAAATTCTTTGCATGCTCAGGGCATATCATACTTTAAATCACAAGTATCAAGCCGAGTGTGCCTGTGGGTTTTCAGTCCTACCTTGTACTTGAGGGATGAATTAAGGTCACTGATTAGTAAGGAACTTCCCACACCTGGTTGTCTAGGGCTTAATTGAAAGGAAAAAAACAAAAACCTGCTGACACTAGGCCCTCTATTAAATGAATGTGACACCCCTGCTTTAAAAATATGCTCAACACATCATAGAAGTGTTCACAAATACTCTACAATTAAGGTGGTGGAGAACAAGAATCAGCCATTTCTAGTACATTTGATTTAGGTGGATACTGATCAAATAGGATGATGCCTAAAGCAAGGCAACCATTTAGTTTAATGTAAGTGCACGGCAAAAGTATTTGATGTTGGCTCCTAAAGTGATGGTTGTTTGATGGTTTGGATATCTCTAACCATGGAATGTCTGTGCCAATACAACGAGCCCCCATGCATCCAAGCTGCTGGCACAGACATGTCCAAGTCATTGTTGTTCTGAACCTCAATAATGCTTCTAGAATGATTGTGTGATCCAGGAAGCAGTCTAGGCAACTCAGAGGGTCGTGCAACTCCTAAACCAATCCTTCCCAAATCCTAAACATCTTTCCCACTCCTACGCTCATATTGAGAAAGCAGGAGTTTAAGAAAAAATATGTGAAAGGAAGTCCTTGTATTGACAATAAAAGCCCAAGGGATATTTGGAATATATCCCATTTATATATTCCACCCCCAACAGACAAGAGATTGACTGTAAACCTTGCAGTAGTTATTATGAAATCTGAACGCCACATTGCCCACTGCAAGATAATTTTCATTTTGAGCATGCATTTATTCCCCATTAAAATAATTAGGGGAGCTTTACTTACTGAGGAAATGAAACAATGTTGTCATTTAATATGTTATACTGTAATTAATGTTTAATTTTGAGTTAGCCACATAGCCTGTTTTGTGCCTCATTGCACTTTGTTTAGTAGTAGCCTAGATGACTTAGGAAAGGAATCCCCCTCCAGGCATGCAAGACAATGAATATAGCACCAATTTATTCTCAACACAAATTTTCACAAGGTCAAAACAATCTTTCCCATTTCCAAGAGCAAACACCCTTAGGTTAGCAATTACAGGAATGCTTTATTATGGAGCATATCTATGTATTGCTTATCTCCCTCGCTACTACAGGCATGAATGAGAGACTCAAAATGATGCCCAGAGGCACAACAAATCAGAGCTTGCTTTTCGTGAATATTGAATATCGCTACTTTTACGCGCTCGAGCCATTGAAATAATAACGAATCCTATTGATTGAACTGTTGTCAACTTGGCATAACAATATTTGTGTGATAGTTAATGAAGTATATAGGCCTATAATAACAACTGGGGCCTAGTCCAAATAGTCTCTGTACTTGTGCCAGAAGCATTTACCTGTAAATGACTGACGATACAGAACGGCTCGGGCCGGTGGAGGCCGCATGTGGAGTTGGAGGAGAGTTGGTGGGCTCTGCCGATGAGAAGGTCTCCCGTGGCGGGGTAGCAGCTCCCCTCTGTGCACACATCGCTGAACTCCGGTACCTGGGCAAGGACGCACGCCCCTGCGGCTACACAAAGAAGAGGAAAAATATTGAACAATGGGATTTATTCAATACAGGTTGTGGAGTGACGTTTTATTGTACAAAAATGTCGAAGACAAGTGGGCTATTAGATAAAATAGCCGGAGTATTAGAATAAAATACTAACGAAAAGTGCTCAGAGCTTTGGTCTCCCTGTTCATAAAACTTTTAAAACTCCATAATAAAAATGTACGTTTTAGTCGAAAACACAATCTGAAAAACAGGATATAAACCTTCCATTCAATGGGTTTTTGATTTATATTCATGCCACATGTTCTTTAATTGTTTCATTCCGAGTTTATAACAAGAACAATATGTGTCATAGTCAAACAAAAAATACAAACAATTCCACATATGATGAATGAAATTAGCCTACGAAACGTTAACTATTTAAACTTGTAGAACTAATATCCATTTAAATATGCTTAACTGTATTTCTTCATTAGGCTACATGCAACGTTTATCATTATGCAATTTCAGTTGACTCAATGTTGGACATGCGTTCTACAGAAAACATTTCAAAATGATACAAATAATAAACTTACATAGCAGGGTCG
Source organism: Oncorhynchus kisutch (assembly GCF_002021735.2). Classification (NCBI taxonomy): domain Eukaryota; kingdom Metazoa; phylum Chordata; class Actinopteri; order Salmoniformes; family Salmonidae; genus Oncorhynchus; species Oncorhynchus kisutch. Next base: position 43,338,608 of record NC_034195.2, on the reverse strand, counting down.
CAATTTGAATTATCAACATGTTTGGTGTGCTTCCTCTCCGTGAGACTGTGTGTGGTTCCTTATGGTAGGGTTTTGCCCTCACGCGTTTCTTGTCCCGCTACTCCTCAAATCACCACTGAGAAAATGAGTCATTTTTCTGTCCCCCTCGCCTCAAGCATGCGCACAGGGTATAACTCGCCAAAGCCTCTATTCGATAAATCCAGTGAAGTCCTATAACCAGCAGCTACAAATGTTCATCAACTAACTTGTATAGCTTGACGACCAATTACATAATAGATAAATCATTACCTGCGGGCTATCTGAAATGTGGCAGATCATTTGGAGCAGAAGGATCATGTTGACAGGTTCTCATTATGTTCACATTGAGAGAAAGTTCAAACTTACACATCTAATAGGATTGTAAATGTCTTCTCTCTCAGATACCAACCCCCACCTAGACCTACTCATCTAGAACAAAGGACATTCCTCCACTAAGGCAGGAAGCTGCGCTATTATGTCCCTAGGCTCAGGTAAAGCTGGGAATATATAGGTACTTAAGCCATACTACTAATTTACTGTACTGAAGAGAAATTAGGTTAAGAGCTTCAAACTTTCCTGTACAGTTGTTGATAATGACAGATTACCAAAGACTAAACTATCACCTACAACCTTAATTATGTGTCACAGGGTGTCTGGGTGTGTGTGTGTGTGTGTGTGTGTGTGTGTGTGTGTGTGTGTGTGTGTGTGTGTGTGTGTGTGTGTGTGTGTGTGTGTGTGTGTGTGTGTGTGTGTGTGTGTGTGTGTGTGTCTGTGTCTGTGTGTCTGTGTGTCTGTGTGTCTGTGTATCTGTCAGTACCAGATCCAACCATAGCTGGAGGAGAAACAGGGTGACAGTTCTAATTCAATTATCTTTGAAATGGCAAAGAGGGGGACTGTAGAAACAGAATCAACGAGCTTTTTGAGTCTGAGAAACTAGACTATGTTCACAGTCACTGAGAATATTGAAGAAAGAAAGACATTACTTGTGGTATTCATGAACCATTCCTTGGTTTACTGCTGAAAATAACACCCAAATTTAGGCTCCGTCCAGGGACAAATGACTAGTCCTAAAATACAGAAAAGTGGTCTCACTTGCTAAAATAAAGTCTTCATTAAATTAGACTAATACAGTGGCATCACAATCTCATTCTGAACGAATACAACCAACACACAAAAAATACTACAATCTGTCCATTCAAGAACAGAAAAATGCCACCAAAAACCACAAAGGTTAAAAAAGGTTCTCAAATAATAGCTCCCTCTTCTGTAATTAGCTGCATCACTGCTGATATTTCCTCTAATCTTCAATGCAGTGGATCAGTGGCAACCTGCAATTAGGTAGAGCCATTAGTGGTCTGTGAATTCCTCACGTCTAAAAACATGACCAGGGGGCAGGGAGGGAATGCAGACCCCAGTCTAAGACACATTCTCAGGGGTGAGTGGGCTAACTCTCCCCTGGGGGGTATGAGATGGAACTCAACCCCAAGAGTCACTATAGGGTTAGAGCAAACAATAGACCTGGAAATTGTTCAATCTACATGTATATCCATATATTTACAACATACACTACCATTCCAAAGTTTGGGCTCACTTAGAAATGTCCTTGTTTTTGAAAGAAAAGCACATTTTATGTCCATTAAAATGACATCAAATTGATCAGAAATACAGTGTAGACCTTGTTAATGTTGTAAATGACTATTGTAGCTGGAAATGGCTGATATTTAATGGAATATCTACATAGGCGTACAGAGGCCCATTATCAGCAACCATCACTCCTGTATTCCAATGACACGTTGTGTTAGCTAATCCAAGTTTATAATTTTAAAAGGCTAATTGATCATTAGAAAACACTTTTGCAATTATGTTAGCACAGCTGAAAACTGCTGGGTGAATTAAAGAAGCAGTAAAACTGGCCTTCTTAAAACTAGTTGAGTATCTGGAGCATCAGCATTTGTGAGTTCGAAATTGCCAAGAAACTGAAGATCTCGTACAACGCCGTGCACTTCTCCCTTCACAGAACAGCACAAACGGTCTCTAACCAGAATAAAAAGAGCAGAGTTTGAGAAACAGGCACCTCACAAGTCCTCAACTAGCAGCTACATTAAATGGTCCCTGCAAAACACCAGCCTTAACGTCAACAGTGAAGAGGTGACTCCGGGATATCTCAGACTGGCCAATAAAAATAAAATATTAAGATGGCCAAAAGAACACAGACACTGGACAGAGGAACTCTGCCTAGAAGGCCAGCATCCCGGAGTAGCCTCTTCACGGTTGATGTTAATAACATCAATAACATTGAATGATCATCAAGGACATCAACCACCTGAGCCACTGCCTCTTCACACCGCTACCATCCAGAAGGCGAGGTCAGTACAAGTGCATCAAAGCTGTCAGATCTATAAGCACAAGAACTATAAGCACAAGCATTTAGCTAAACTCGCATTAACATCTGCTATCCATGTGTATGTGGCAAATAAAATGTGATTTGAATTTGATTTGATGAACTACAGGACAAAATACAAACCCTCCAACCCAAAAAGGCCTGTGGGGTTGATGGTATCCTAAATTAAATGATAAAATATACAGACCATGAATTCCAATTGACCAAAAACACTTTAACATCATCCTCTGGCATCTTCCCCAATATTTGGAACCAAGGACTGATCAGCCCAATCCACAAAAGTGGAGACAATTTTGACCCCAATAACTAACGTGGGATATGCATCAACAGCAACCTTGGGAAAATCCTATGCATTATCATTAAAAGCAGACTCATACATTTCCTTAGTGTAATGAGCAAATGTCAAATGTCAAATTGGCTTTTTACCAAATTACAGTACGACAGACCATGTATTCAACCTATGCACCATAATTGACAAACAAACAAACCAAAACGAAGGCAAAGTCTTCTCATGCTCATGATTTCAAAAAAGCTCTCGACTCAATTTGACATGAGGGTCTGCTATGCAAATTGATGGAAAGCGGTGTTGGGAGAAAAACATAAGACATGAAATCCATGTACACAAACAACAAGTGTGCAGTTAAAATTGGCAAAAAAAAACACAGATTTCATTCCACAGAGCCGGGAGGTGAGATAGGGATGCAGCTTAAGCCCCACCCCCTTCAACATACAATACCAGTCAAAAGTTTGGACACACCAACTCATTCAAGGGTTTTTCTTCTGCAGCATATTGCTGTAGAATGCTGTGGTAGCATTGAACTCTAAATAAATCATTGAAAGTGTCACCAGCAAAGCACCCCCACACCATCACACTGTCACGTTCTGACCTTTATTCCTTTGTTTTGTCTTTTTTTAGTATGGTCAGGGTGTGAGTTGGGGTGGGCAGTCTATGTTCGTTTTTCTATATTTTCTATTTCTGTGTTTGGCCTGATATGGTTCTCAATCAGAGGCAGCTGTCTATCGTTGGAACACGGCTGGCAAGGAAGTCCGAGAGGCAGCCCCAAAAATGTATTGGGGGGTGGAACACGGGGAGTGGAGGAGACCTGCGCCAACTTCCCGTGCTTACCGGAGAGCGAGAGGGACCGGGCAGGCACCGTGTTATGCGGTGGAGCGCATGGTGTCCCCGGTGCATGTGCATAGCCTGGTGGGGAACATTCCAGCTCCTCGTATCGGCCGGGCTAGAGTGGGCATCGAGCCAGGTGCCATGAAGCCGGCTCTACGCATCTGGTCTCCAGTGCGTCTCCTCGGGCCGGCGTACATGGCACCAGCCTTACGCATGGTGTCCCCGGTTCGCCAGCACAGCCCAGTGCGGGCTATTCCACCTCGCCTCACTGGCCTGGCTACGGGGAGCATTCAACCAGGTAAGGTTGGGCTCAAGAGTTCCAGTGCGCCTGCATGGTCCAGTCTATCCGGTGCCACCTTCACGCACCAGCCCTCCGGTGGCAGCCCCCCGCACCAGACTGTCTCTCAATCTTCTCCCTACAGGTGCTCCCACCTGTCCAGCGCTGCCAGAGTCTTCCTCCTGCCCAGCGCTGTCAGAGTCTTCATTCTGTCCTGAGCCGCCAGAGTCTGCCGTCTGTCCTGAGCCGCCAGAGTCTCCCGTCTGTCCTGAGCCGCCAGAGTGTCCCGTCTGTCCTGAGCCGCCAGAGTGTCCCGTCTGTCCTGAGCCGCTAGAGTCTCCCGTCTGTCCTGAGCCGCCAGAGCCGCCAGTCTGTCCTGAGCCGCCAGAGCCGCCAGTCTGTCCTGAGCCGCCAGTCTGTCCTGAGCCGCCAGAGCAGCCAGTCTGTCCTGACCCACCAGAGCCGCCAGCCAGCCAGGAGCCTCCAGAGCCGCCAGCCAGCCAGGAGCCGCCAGAGATGTCAGCCAGCCAGGAGCTGCCAGAGCCGTCAGCCAGCCAGGAGCTGCCGCCTCTCCCGCCTGTCCAGGATCCACATGCCGTGCCAGAGCCGCCACCGCGGACAGACGCCCACCCAGACCCTCCCCTATAGGTTCAGGTTTTGCGGCCGGCGTCCACACCTTTGGGGGGGGGGTACTGTCACGTTCGGACCTTTATTCCTTTGTTTTGTCGTTATTTAGTATGGTCAGGGCGTGAGTTGGGCAGTCTATGTTCGTTTTTCTATATTTCTATTTCTGTGTTTGGCCTGATATGGTTCTCAATCAGAGGCAGCTGTCTATCGTTGTCCCTGATTGAGAACCATATTTAGGTAGCCTGTATTCCTTTGTGTTTTGTGGGTGGTTATTTTCAGTCTTTGTGTGTCTTCACCAGATAGAACTGTTTCGGTTGTCACTTTGTTGTTTTGTAGTTTTGAAGTGTTCAGTTTCTTATTAAAAATATGAACTTTAACCACGCTGCGCTTTGGTCCTCTCCTTCTTCCACAGACGACAGCCATTACACACACCTCCCCCTACATGCTTCACAGTGGGAACCACACATGCGGGATCATCCATTCACCTACTCTGTCTCAAAGACAAGGCGTTTGGAACCAAAAATCTCAAATTTGGACTCATCAGACCAAAGGACAGATTTCTGCTGGTCTCATGTCCATTGCTTGTGTTTCTTGACCCAAGCAAGTGTCTTTTTGTTATTCGTGTCCTTTAGTAGTGGTTTCTTTGCAGCAATTCGACCATTGATGTTGAGATGTGTCTGTTACTTGAAGTCTGTGAAGCATTTATTTGGGCTGCAATTTCTGAGGCTGATAACTCTAATGAACGTATCCTCTGCAGCAGAGGTAACTCTGGGTCTTCCTTTCCTGTGGTGGTCCACATGAGAGCCAGTTTCATCATAGCGCTTGATGGATTTTGCGACTGCACTTGAAGAAACTTTCAAAGTTCTTGAAATGCTCCGTATTGACTGACCTTCATGACTTAAAATAATTATGGACTGTCGTTTCCTTTTGCTTATTTGAGCTGTTCTTGCCATAATATGGATTTTGGTCTTTTACCAAATAGGGCTATCTTCTGGATACCACCCCTACCTTGTCACAACACAACTGATTGGCTCAAATGCATTAAGAAGGATAGAATTTCGACAACTTAACTTTTAACAAGGCACACCTGTTAATTGTAATGCACTCCAGGTGACTACCTCATGAAGCTGGTTGAGAGAATGCCAAGAGTGTGCAACGCTGTCATCAAGGCAATGGGTGGCTACTTTGAAGAATCTCAAATATAAAATCTATTTTGATTTCTTTAACACGTTTTTGGCTACCACATGGTTCCATATGTGTTATTTAAAAGTTTTGATGATCTTCACTATTATTCTACAATGTAGAAAATTGAAAAACGAAAGAAAAATCCTGGAATGAGTAGGTGTGTACATTTGTTGGGGACTTGTACATATGCACTGGACATATCAACGACTTGGCAAGGGCACTAGAACAGTCTGCAGCACCAAGCCTCACCCTACAAAAATCTGAAGTCAAATGTCTACTGATGATCTGGTGCTTCATTCCCCAACCAAGGGGGGCCTACAGCAGCACCTAGATCTTCTGCACAGATTCTGCCAGACCTGGGGCGTGACAGTAAATCTCAGTAAGACAAAAAATAATAGTGTTCCAAAAAAGGTCCAGTTGCCAGGACCATGAATACAACTTTGACACCGTTGCCGTAGAGCACACAAAAAAACGATACATACCTCGGCCTAAACATCCGCGCCACAGGTCACTTACACAAAGCTGTGAACAATCTGAGAGACAAGGCAAGAAGGGCCTTGTATTCCATCAAAAGGAACATACAATTCATACCATTTAGGATTTGGCAAAAAATACTTGAATCAGTTTTAGAACCCAATCCCTTTTATGGTTGTGAGGTCTGGGGTCTGCTTATAAACCAATAATTCACAAAATGGGACAAACACCAAATTGAGTCTGCATGCAGAATTCTGCATTAATATCCCGTGTACAACGTAAATCACAAAATAATGCATGCAGAGCAGAATTAGGCCGATACCTGCTATTTATCAAAATCCAGAAAAGAGCTGTTAAATTCTACCTCCATCTAAAAGGAATCAATTCCCAAACCTTCCACAACAAAGCCATCAAATACGGAGAAATTAACCTGGAGAAGAGCCCCCTTAGTAAGCTGGTCCTGGGGCTCTGTCGGGTCTGTTTGTGTTTGTGAAAAGAGCCCCAGGACCAGCTTACTAAGGGGGCTCTTCTCCAGGTTAATTTCTCCAGGACAGCAACACAATTAGACCCAACCAAATCATTTGAAAATGAAAGATAATTCATTGACACATTGGAAAGAATTTACAAAACAAGGTGTGAACTAGAATGCTATTTGGCCCTATATAGAGACTACACAGTGGCAGAATAACTGACCCCTGTGACTGACCCAAACTTAAGGAAAGCTTTGACTATGTACAGACACAGTGAGAATAGCCTTGCTATTGAGAAAGGCTGCCAAAGGCAGACCTGGCTCTCAAGAGAAGACAGGCTATGTGCACACTGCCAACAAAATGGAAACTGAGCTGCTCTTCCTAACATCCTGCCAAATGTATGACCATATTAGAGACACATTGTCACGCCCTGGCCATAGAGAGGCTTTTATTCTCTATTTTGGTTAGGCCAGGGTGTGACTAGGGTGGGCATACTATGTTTTCTATGTTTTGTATTTCTTTGTTGTTTGGCCGGTGTGGTTCTCAATCAGAGGCAGCTGTCTATCGTTGTCTCTGATTGAGAACCATACTTAGGTAGCTTTTCCCCACAGGGGTTTTGTGGGTAGTTGATTTCTGTTTAGTGTTTTTCACCTTTCAGGACTGTTTCGGTTATTCCCTCTGTTATTTTTGTATTTAGTGTTCAGTGTCGAACAAACATGAACACGTACCACGCTGTGCTTTGGTCCTCACCTTCTTCCACCAACAGCTTTTACACACATATTTCCCTCAGATTACACAGACCCACAAAGAATTTGAAAACAAATCCAATTTTGATAAACGCCCATATCTATTGGGTGAAATACCACATTGTGCAATCACAGCAGCAAGATTTGTGACCTGTTGCCACAAGAAAAGGGCAACCAGTGAAGAACAAACATCATTGTGAATACAAACTATATTTGTTTATTTATTTTCCCTTTTGTACTTTAACTATTTGCACATCATTACAATACTGTATATAGACATGTGACAATGTGTCTTTATTTTGGAACTTTTGTGCGTGTAATGTTTACTGTACATTTTTTTATTTCACTTGCTTTGGCAATGTAAACATGTTTCCCATGTCAATAAAGCCCTTGAAATTGAGAGAGTGAGCAGGAGAGAAAGTGTATGCTGGAGCTTATTAAAGCAACAGAACTCTAGGATTTTACAAGTAAAAAAATGGGCAATGTGCATTAAATGAGAGAGAGAACATTCCGTTGTGAAAAATGGCTACATTCCAAACTCAGCAGGGACCCATTCCAAACCTGATAGTGTGTTAAATATCATCACATCCCCAGCTAGGCTGGGGGGAAACATTGTTTCAGGCTGTCAACAAGCTCTGTATAGATCAGGCCAATTCAGTATACAGTTTCACAAAATATCAGTCAAATCTTACAAAGAGATCTACTTCCACCAGAAACCAGGTTAGAAATTGAAAAGAAAAAAAGTTAGAGGTAGAATAACTTGAAACCTGAAAACAGTAGGAATAAAATCTTTCCCTTTTTTAACATCAAAGATCATGTAAGCAGATAATTAGGTCAGCTTGAAACGTAATAATACCATCACAACTCTCTCAACTGTCAGTTTTATGATCACCACATGCCCCCACGTGGATAATTAGGAGAACTACACTATTAAATTCAGTTGCAAAACTCGAGGTGGAGAGGAAAGGGTAGGGTGCAATGAACAGTATGTGAGGAAATTCCTTTTACACAATACAACCTAGAACCTGAGAGAACCTATCTTTGACATGACATCAGAGTAGGAACAGGTTCCAGACACAGACCATTTTGAGCATGTAAATATAAACAGTAAATTAACAGAATAAACTAAATAAAAGTTTAATGTATAAAAATAATATATATCCATGCCATTTGGCACACGCAAGATCAGATAATTATTATAGCAATTAACTTATTTGACTACTACTGGTCACAGTTTAGGGTCAATTCCATTACACATATCTTTGATCTATGTATGAAAGTCATTTAAATCTCTTGAACTGACAGAGTTGATGATAATTATTACACAGGCATTATAAAACGTTGTTAGTGCTGCCTATGGCATCTGCAATGACATGCTTATGAATGTGTAAAGTCAGCATTATAATAAGTGCTAGAAGTCTGTGACCCTGTATACCGTCTTGAAGATAGAACCCTGAATCCTCCTCTCTTGATCCACCTAGGGTATTAGGAGGTACTGTTAATGTACCCATCCACACGGGAGGCAATCTCCCTTCGGAGGGATTCCACCATCTCCGACAACATGGCAACCTCCATGGCTTTGTCCTCTTTGTTGTTGATGAAGTCTTGGATCTGTTTCTCCAAGTCCGAAACAACAAAGACAAAGAGAAAATGAAGACAGTGATTAGAGGATCCTTTAAAACGTTTGTTACTGCTGGGGTGGAATAAAATGCTGCACACCAAGTGGCTCTCCAGGAAAGGAGTTGGACACCTCTGTTTAAAAGGGGGAAATCTGCTGTTCAAACAGCATTAAAGCAAAAGCAGTCACCCCACTACTGTTTTGGTAAACAGTTGAGGGATGTGGCTGGAGAAATATAACTACACTCAAAATTCATAGGCAGAGCAATGGATGGAATGACTGACCATCCATGTGATCAAAATGCAATTTTTAACCATGTTTTAAGGCTAGACGTTTGTTAACATTACATTGTTTACAAACAAGCTTACCTTTTCAGATATGATACGGTACGACAGTTGAATTAAGCTCATGAGGCATTTATATGTTATACTCTTCAAGAATTAATCAGTCATCTAAAAGTTTTAAGTATGTACCAATTGTACCAATTTTAGATTGCCCCTTCTAGGTCTTGAGGCTTACCACCAAATTTGTTGAATCTTATCTTGAAGGAATTTTGTGATTTTCTCTGCCTCCATAGTAATATTCTTTAGGTATTTGATGACCTTGAATTGAATTGCTGTCCTGGTTTGTGTTCCCCGCCTTTAGCTTATCAAACAGAGCTGTCACCTTTTCGAGCTCCTGGCAAATAACAAGTTTAAAAAACTTTGTTTTATACTCACCACTTAGTACCAAGGTGAGATTGAAAATAAGTAAGTTGGAAGAAGAGGTCAGTGGCTGGTGAGTAGTTAGTAGTTAGTAGTGGTCAGAGGTTGGTGAGTAGTTAGAAGTGGTCAGTGGTCAGAGGTTGGTGAGTAGTTAGTAGTGTTCAGTGGTTGGTGAGTAGTTAGTAGTGGTCAGTGGTTGCTGGTTGTTGAGTAGTTAGTAGTGGTCAGTGGTTGGTGAGTAGTTATTTGGGGTCAGTGGTTGCTGGTTGTGAGTAGATCATTTGGGTCAATGTTTGCTGGTTGGTGAGTAGTTAGTAGTGGTCAGTGGTTGATGAGTAGTGAGTAGTGGTCAGCGGCTGGTGAGTAGTTAGTGGTGGTTAGTGGTTGCTGGTTGGCGAGTAGTGGTTAGTAAGTGGACACACACAACGTACCTCCTTTGTGTTCTGTTTTCTGTTTTCTGCCCCTCCCAAAAGATAGAATTTGTAGATAATTGGCCCTCTTTCTGGGACTCACCCACAAACAGGACCAAGCCTGACCTGCTGAGGAGTGACGGACTCCATCCTAGCTGGAGGGGTGCTCTCATCTTATCTTCCAACATAGACAGGGCTCTAACTCCTCTAGCTCCACAATGAAATAGGGTGCAGGCCAGGCAGCAGGCTGTTAGCGAGCCTGCCAGCATAGTGGAGTCTGCCACTAGCACAGTCAGTGTAGTCAGCTCAGCTATCACCATTGAGACCGTGTCTGTGCCTCGACCTAGGTTGGGCAAAACTAAACATGGCGGTGTTCGCCTTAGCAATCTCACTAGGATAAAGACCACCTCCATTCCTGTCATTATTGAAAGAGATCATGATACCTCACATCTCAAAATAGGGCTACTTAATGTTAGATCCCTTACTTCAAAGGCAATTATAGTCAATGAACTAATCACTGATCATAATCTTGATGTGATTGGCCTGACTGAAACATGGCTTAAGCCTGATGAATTTACTGTGTTAAATGAGGCCTCACCTCCTGGCTACACTAGTGACCATATCCCCCGTGCATCCCGCGAAGGCGGAGGTGTTGCTAAGAATTACGATAGCAAATTTCAATTTACAAAAATAAAAATGACGTTTTCGTCTTTTGAGCTTCTAGTCATGAAATCTATGCAGCCTACTCAATCACTTTTTATAGCTACTGTTTACAGGCCTCCTGGGCCATATACAGCGTTCCTCACTGAGTTCCCTGAATTCCTATCGGACCTTGTAGTCATAGCAGATAATATTCTATTCTTTGGTGACTTTAATATTCACATGGAAAAGTCCACAGACCCACTCCAAAAGGCTTTCGGAGCCATCATCGACTCAGTGGGTTTTGTCCAACATGTCTCTGGACCCACTCACTGTCACAGTCATACGCTGGACCTAGTTTTGTCTCATGGAATAAATGTTGTGGATCTTAATGTTTTTCCTCATAATCCTGGACTATCGGACCACCATTTTATTACGTTTGCAATTGCAACAAATAATCTGCTCAGACCCCAACCAAGGAACATCAAAAGTCGTGCTATAAATTCACAGACAACACAAAGATTCCCTGATGTCCTTCCAGATTCCCTCTGTCTACCCAAGGACGCCAGAGGACAAAAATCTTCAGTTAACCACCTAACTGAGGAACTCAATTTAACCTTGCGCAATACCCTGGATGCAGTTGCACCCCTAAAAACTAAAAACATTTCTCATAAGAAACTAGCTCCCTGATATACAGAAAATACCCGAGCTCTGAAGCAAGCTTCCAGAAAATTGGAACGGAAATGGCGCCACACCAAACTGGAAGTCTTCCGACTAGCTTGGAAAGACAGTACCGTGCAGTACCGAAGAGCCCTTACTGCTGCTCGATCATCCTATTTTTCTAACTTAATTGAGGAAAATAAGAACAATCCGAAATTCCTTTTTGATACTGTCGCAAAGCTAACTAAAAAGCAGCATTCCCCAAGAGAGGATGACTTTCACTTTAGCAGTGATAAATTCATGAACTTCTTTGAAGGAAAAGATTATGATTATTAGAAAGCAAATTACGGACTCCTCTTTAAATCTGCGTATTCCTTCAAAGCTCAGTTGTCCTGAGTCTGCACAACTCTGCCAGGATCTAGGATCAAGAGAGACGCTCAAGTGTTTTAGTACTATATCTCTTGACACAATGATGAAAATAATCATGGCCTCTAAACCTTCAAGCTGCATACTGGACCCTATTCCAACTAAACTACTGAAAGAGCTGCTTCCTGTGCTTGGCCCTCCTATGTTGAACATAATAAACGTCTCTCTATCCACCGGATGTGTACCAAACTCACTAAAAGTGGCAGTAATAAAGCCTCTCTTGAAAAAGCCAAACCTTGACCCAGAAAATATAACAAACTATCGGCCTATATCGAATCTTCCATTCCTCTCATAATTTTTAGAAAAGGCTGTTGCACAGCAACTCACTGCCTTCCTGAAGACAAACAATGTATACGAAATGCTTCAGTCTGGTTTTAGACCCCATCATAGCACTGAGACGGCACTTGTGAAGGTGGTAAATTACATTTTAATGGCATCGGACCGAGGCTCTGCATCTGTCCTCGTGCTCCTAGACCTTAGTGCTGCTTTTGATACCATCGATCACCACATTCTTTTGGAGAGATTGGAAACCCAAATTGGTCTACACGGACAAGTTCTGGCCTGGTTTAGATCTTATCTGTCGGAAACATCAGTTTGTCTCTGTGAATGGTTTGTCCTCTGACAAATCAACTGTAAATTTCGGTGTTCCTCAAGGTTCCGTTTTAGGACCACTATTGTTTTCACTATATATTTTACCTCTTGGGGATGTTATTCGAAAACATAATGTTAACTTTCACTGCTATGCGGATGACACACAGCTGTACATTTCAATGAAACATGGTGAAGCCCCAAAATTGCCCTTGCTAGAAGCATGTGTTTCAGACATAAGGAAGTGGATGGCTTCAAACTTTCTACTTTTAAACTCGGACAAAACAGAGATGCTTGTTCTAGGTCCCAAGAAACAAAGAGATCTTCTGTTGAATCTAACAATTAATCTTAATGGTTGTACAGTCGTCTCAAATAAAACTGTGAAGGACCTCGGCGTTACTCTGAACCCTGATCTCTCTTTTGAAGAACATACCAAGACCATTTCAAGGACAGCTTTTTTCCATCTACGTAACATTGCAAAAATCAGAACATTTCTGTCCAAAAAGGATGCAGAAAAATTAATCCATGCTTTTGTCACTTCTAGGTTAGACTACTGCAATGTTCTACTTTCCGGCTACCCGGATAAAGCACTAAATAAACTTCAGTTAGTGCTAAATACGGCTGCTAGAATCCTGACTAGAACCAAAAAATTTGATCATATTACTCCAGTGCTAGCCTCTCTACACTGGCTTCCTGTCAAAGCAAGGGCTGATTTCAAGGTTTTATTGCTAACCTACAAAGCATTACATGGGCTTGCTCCTACCTATCTCTCTGACTTGGTCCTGCCGTACATACCTACACGGTCACAAGACGCAGGCCTCCTAATTGTCCCTAGAATTTCTAAGCAAACAGCTGGAGGCAGGGCTTTCTCCTATAGAGCTCCATTTCTATGGAACGGTCTGCCTACCCATGTCAGAGACGCAAACTCGGTCTCAACCTTTACAGTGCCTTGCGAAAGTATTCGGCCCCCTTGAACTTTGCGACCTTTTGCCACATTTCAGGCTTCAAACATAAAGATATAAAACTGTATTTTTTTGTGAAGAATCAACAACAAGTGGGACACAATCATGAAGTGGAACGACATTTATTGGATATTTCAAACTTTTTTAACAAATCAAAAACTGAAAAATTGGGCGTGCAAAATTATTATATACAGTTATGAGAAAGAACAAACTTTCTTCTGAGAGCTGAAGTGTCTGAATATCTGATGGATGTTGAGACTAATACAAATACGCACAAGCAGGAATAGGTAGTGTCACGGCTCCTCCTCTGCAGTGCAGGGGCGGTTCCTCCTGCAGGCAGAGGAGGGTCGTTAGTGATTGGAGTCACCTGGGCTCAGGGTATTTAAACTGCTGCTTCACTAATCTCTCGTCTCTCTCTCTCTCTCTGCTCCTCCAGATCCTGTTTTGTTTGTTCCTTTGTAGTTTTGCATAGTTTTCACTCAGTCATTCACACACACAGATTCATGCATCCCTGCACTTTACATACACCTTACATTATGATACTTTCACACCTCATTCCTTTATCTTTGTTTAAAGTTAATAGTTTGGTTTACAATAAAGAACCTTTTTGATTGGCCTATACCTGTTCGCGTCCCCTCATTTTTGCCACAGGCTATGAGCCGGCCTGTGACAGTAGAGAGAGAGGGAAAGTTGGAGAAAGAGTGTGACAGTGAGAGAATGACCTCTTTAATCATCTCGTACGCCATGTCATTGCTTTCCTTAGCCTTCTCCAGGTCTTGCTCAACCTCGTCCTGTGATTACTGTGGCCACTGGCTTTCTTGATATCCGTAACATCAATACCCTTGGTTCTGTCGCTAATACATTGACAACCATGGTACAAATATGGTCATTTAGCAGAAAGGTTTATAGAAAGTGACAGTCACTCATATTCAGTATATGTGGTACTGGCTAACCTGATATCCAGAGCATTCTCCAGTAGGTCCTGGGCTGTCTTGGCTTAGTCCTCCAGTTTTTTCAGATCCTCCTTGAACTCAGTGAAGTTGGCCAGCATGCCCCACATGTTCTGGATCATGGAGCAGGTGTCGTCTAGAGAGTCCGGCAGCTGGATAGCCAGAACACCCTTGGCCAACCTTTCTATGTCCTCTGGTGCCACCATCTCATCTCTAAGCAGATACGTTGGACCAACAAGTACATTCAACAAATCAAGTTTGTTGAAAACTGAAAATGATGTTATTGGCAGAGAGGTTTGGAACTCTTACTGTTTCTAATTGGTCTATTAACCAATTTACCACCTGGTGATGTCTCCAGGCAGGCCAAAACTCTACCCCACCAAAACAGGCAGAAATTTCAGGCGGTCTTTCAAACAGTTCTTACATTAAAAGGGAATGATCATCATTGTCACAGTATTATTCTAATCTCATAGTGTGGAAATATATATGTAAATCACATTTTTTGACTGCACTGGGCCTTTAAATCTGAATATTTCCATGGCTGACTATGAACATAGGGTTGCCGACAATTGAAACAGACTGACATTCACGCTAACACATCACTATTTTGATGCATGCAGTGCAAGCACTACTATAAGGGACACTCACATTTTTATTGAGTTTGGCCACACTCAGAGCCTTGACATTCTTCTCCAGCGCCTCCATGTCTCCCAAGCAGCTATAGCTGGAAAGATGGTCTTTGACCTCCTGCCGTGTGTCCATGGAGTTCTCCACGGCCCTATTGGCCTCCTTTACATCAGCCATGAAGTCCGCATGCTGCTCCCTGATTTCCTCCAGGGCCTCTGGATCAGCATCAAAATTAAAGTCCCCACTTTTGGGTTCTGATTTCATGACTTATGAAATATATTTATTCCTTTCACTGAGGGAGAGAAGGTAATTTATAACGTTTACATTGTGTCAAGATATGTTATTGTTCGCCGTCAGGGATTGATTGGGGGTCACCTTGGGGTCATGATAGGGGCTGCACCAAATTATTGGTGCAGCCCCTTTCAAATTATTGAAATGATGTAACTGCCTCACAGACATAATTCAAACTGTTTTAGAAACTTCAGAGTGTTTTCTATCCAAATCTACTAATTATATGCATATTCTACTCAGGCTTTTGGGCCTAAGTAGCAGGCAGTTTACTCTGGGCACCTTATTCATCCAAGCTACTCAATACTGCCCCCCAGTCCCAAAGAAGTTAATATGCTTGCAGTCAACCCCTAATGATGTAACTGCCTACGTCAACACCTTCTACTCATGAGACCAAGCCCATGCATATACAGTTATACAAACCTGCAGGAGAGACAATAGTTCCAGTGTTTTCTAAGGGCTAAGCAGTAATTTTCCACTCCCCAAGTTGCTTTATAGTGGTATGTCTGACTAATCTCTTATCTCTTTCACTCCCCTGCAGGGTTCTGTGTCTATGAATCTCTTTTAGCCTTGAGGCACTTTCTCACAGACACCCTGTTTTGACTGCAATTACTCACATATCTCTCAGACCGTTTCTTATAAGAAGCAGAGACTAGAAAATAACTGTGGAACTATATTAAACCTTATAATGTATATATATATTGCTAATCTGTAGTCCAGGATCCTGTAAATGTAGTGGGGGGGTCTTATAGCCCATCCCCTTCTATTAATACAACATAAGCATAATACATAATACATTATTATAATACATCAATAATTTGGTGCAGCCCCTATCATGACCCCAAGGTGACCCCAAGGGATTTCTGTTGTTTTGAATTTGGCGCCCTGCAATTTCACTGGATGTTGGCGAGGTGGGACGCTAGCATATATCCTAGTTAAAGCAACTTGGACCCTTTCCGATTTGGCAGAACTTACTCGGAAACATGCGTGCTATGTTCCCGTTGTCAACTTCTGTCTGCAATTGCATTAATAACGGTTTTTGATTGATTTACTTAAAGATATTGTCTGAATGCTGATTTCACCAATAAGCAAATGATTGACAAGGAACAAGGAACCTACCCCAACAGGATCCTATGGGAAGAGGAAAGACACCATCTGGTACGAGTCAACATGACAGCCGTGAGTTGGGGAGGAGTGTGAATTTTTGGCCAGAGGTCAGGTCAGATGAAGTGAGGAAGAGCAGGTATCCCTAAGGTTCTGTCTAGCAACAGAGATGACTCAGCATAGGAGAAAGGGTTAAATATCAGTGCTTGTGTGAATATGTATTTTGTCGGTTCAGCTGTTCGATCCTTAGGGTAGAATAAACTTGGTTTAAGCTTTAATGGTGTCCGTCGAGATCTTACTCTAATAATTAGAACCTAACACCACCAATCAGATACTCACACTTTACATTTGATCAAAGTTGCTCTACATACACAGTGAAATTACAGTGAATTTCAAATGATTAAAAAAAACTATATGGCCATATGTACCTTCCAGTTTCACTGTATCTACTGTTGGCTCCTCGCTGATTTTGTCCTTTAAGTTATCCAATGGTATCTTGAACTTCAGATGTTGTCGATCTCAGTGTTCAGAATAAACGTTAGGTCCATGATGACGCCATTGGAAGGAAGGACAAAGGAAGGAAGGACAAAGTGTACAGCTCCAAGATAACTGTCAAAGTATAGTATAAATCACTTCAACTCATGGTTTAAGAGTATGTTGAATAATAATATTCAGAAATTAAAAAAGATGAGAGACTGTTATTTACATACGAGATTCTGACACAGAACTGCTCCACATCCTTCACCCGAGGTAGAAATCTTCCAGTCAGTTTCACCAGATAGTCCAACTTGGAGTGCATCTCCAGCATGCGTTGCCACCGACGACTGTATCCTGGCTCCAGTTGCTCGCCATTGCAAGGCATAAAGGTTCGCATCCTCTGGGCGGCACGGTGGACATCGGTGACGTTGTCCACCCACAGGACGGCACAGGGTTGGCACGGGGTGCAGGCAGGAAAGACTTGGTCATACCCAGGGGCACACTCGTCACAGAAGATGTCCTTCACACCAATGCGGCACAGGCACTCACCCGTCAATGGGTCGCAGGCAGGCCGGTCGGTACCCTTCATTTGCAGTCACAGGCCAGGGAGACAGGATAAGGAGGGAAGGGGAATCTATACACAACAGCATTGTCTTTCTTTGTGGTGCTAAGAATTAAAAGATCCATCAATGAATCACTTTTGGCCACAACTTACTGACACAGCGCAGGCCAGGGTTCCCAAAGTGATTCTCCCCACACTCATCACACTGTCTGCTTCCAAACTCAGTACGACACTGGCACTGACCAGACACCTGAAGAGTCAAATATGAAGGCTTACCAATATAGTATGGGAAAATAAATCTCAGTTTACCATGCTTTGACATAGAATACTATAGAATAACTTGCTATGGAGTATAGAGGCCTTGCCTTGTCACAGTGGTAATTGAGGGAGTTGGTAGGGTCACATTTGCATGATTGGCACCCAGACTCTCCCTTAATGTTCCAGAAGCTGTCGGCACACTCGTCACACAGCGTGACCACCGCGCCCGCCCAAAACGGGCACACGACACTGGCCTGTAAGTGGTTCACAGAGACACGGGCTGTCCAGAGGGCGCTTGGTCACCCCCGTCCCCATGCCGGTCACAGGAGCACTCTTGGGAACACACATAAACATAAAGACAGTGAAACACACATAAATAGCCACATACCATACCCTAACAGTCATGGAATTAGATTTTTTTTTGTTCTTCACCAGGTTAGTCTCTAGTTTCATTATAAACTGGGCCCAGAATGCTGATTAGCTGACAGCCGTGGTATATCAGACCATATACCACGGGTATGAC
The DNA here is from genome assembly GCF_002021735.2 of Oncorhynchus kisutch. Taxonomy (NCBI): domain Eukaryota; kingdom Metazoa; phylum Chordata; class Actinopteri; order Salmoniformes; family Salmonidae; genus Oncorhynchus; species Oncorhynchus kisutch. Next base: position 43,320,491 of record NC_034195.2, on the reverse strand, counting down.
AAAACATTTATTTTTACTAATTACATTGTTTACCAGTTTATAATAGTAATAAGGCACCTCGGGGGTTTGTGGTATTTGGCCAATATACCAATGGCCAATATATCAATATATAGGGCTGTATCAAGGCACTCGACATTGCGTCATACATAAGAACAGCCCTTAGCCATGGTATATTGGCCATATACCACAACCCCTCATGCCTTATTGCTTAAATAGAGACCTGTCCAAAATAGCAGCACACAGAGTTTCAGACACATTTACAACATAAAACACAAAGCACTACTGTTTAAAAAAAGTATATGTACACATTGAGCAGGCAAGAACTATCTGGGGAGGTGTGGTGCATCTAGGGGTCAAAACATTGACAGCCCACCCCTCCACTTTATTGACCCTCATAGATTTGAACCTTTTTGCAGTCCTGGGCCAGATGATGATTTGTATACTGTGTGCCCCTGCTATACCTTTGCAGTCCTGGGCCAGTGCGTCTCCATAGTAGCCAGGCTTACAGCTCTGACAGTGGGGTCCCTGGGTGTTGTGGAGGCAACGCAGACACTCTCCTGTCACACTGTCACATGGTCACTGTCAGTAGGGTCGATGTTGTTGTTATAGAGACACTCCTCGCAGCGCCATAGAAACCAGCGGAGCAAGCATCACAGAGGAGACCTGAATGGAATTTGGGCAGGGAGAGAAATTAGGATCAACGGTCAGTAGTGAGCAGTCAAACTAGCAACTAGCTTCAACTAATGTTGAAAAGAGTGCACATGCACCGACATAAACACACAAAAAAACCTTTGTGTCTAGCCAGGCAGTCACAGGTCAGGCTACCAGACTCTGGGTCATTGTTGCAGGTGCTAGCAAAGCCGTCCACTGGACTGAGTGTCAGGACACAGACAAGGCTCACAGGGCTCCCTGGAAACTAGGTCACAAAAGTAACCCTCCACACACCTGGAGCAACCAAATACACAACATTGAAACATTCTGACTGACACTGTGTACACTGGCAGATCTGTGACTGTAGAAAGAATGAGTCAGAGAAGTTGGCACACCACTTATGGAACCAAGCAATAGATATGGGTTGATTCTAATAGGGAAATGTGAATAACAGCTTTTAAATTAACAAATGAATGAATAAATGAATGAATAAGTGAATGAAACCTCACCTCTCTCATATTTGCCTCTGGTGGAATGCTCCCTGCAGTCCAGACAGGCTCCAGTGTCCTGGTCACACAGTTCAGCGAGGCCGTTGCAATCACAGGGCTGACACAGGGGAAAGCCGTAGAACCCCGGCAGTCAGCCTACCTCCATACGACACGGACACTGACCCCTGACCTGGTTACACAGCTCCGCAAGGGTCACACTCACAGGCTGGAGGAGGAGGGGTGGACGGGTTTGGTCACAATCAGAACACAATAACTACTTCATATTTTCAACAACATTGTGGGTATTTACAGTCACCTCAACAAGTAATATTTTTTTCTCTCAAAAAGATAGGTGTCAAAATTATTGGCACACCTGTTTTCAATACTTTATGCACCGTCCCTTTGCGAGGATAATGGCACTGAGGCTTTTTTGATCATTTTGATTGGAGAGATTGGATTGAACACATTGGGAGGGATCTTAGACCATTCCTCCACATTTTTCTGTATGTGGTTATGGACTGCCCTCTTCAATTTCAACCACAGGTTTGTCAGGATTCACCCAGCGGTCATGATTTGGGGCTGTACAAATGTTTGATGTATTAGAATAATATATTATACTTATGTTATATTAATAGAAGGGGAGGGGTTATAAGACCCCCCCCCTCCTTACATTTATAGGGTACTACACTATAGATTAACAATATATATATATATTCATTATATAGTTTTAGAATTGTTCCACAGTTGTTTTCTTTCTCTCTCTGTCTCTCTCTGTCTGTGTGTGACTGAGGCAGAACTCTGCAGGGGAGTGTGGGAGATAAGAGACTAGTTAGACATTCCACAATAAATCAGCTTTGGGGAGTGAACGTTTACTGCTAAGTTTAAGATACCACGAAAAGGCATTGTTTATATAGGGTTTTGGTCTCAGGCGTAAAAAGGTAATGATGTAGTCAGTGACATCACTAAGGCGGGACTTTGGTTTAATAAAATAACTTGAGACCTTTTGTTTGAGGCAGAACTTACTCAGAAACATGAGTGCTATGTTCCTGTTTGTCAACTTCTGTCTGCAATTGCATTAATAAAGGTTTTTGAATGATTTAATTAAAGATGTTGTCATAATGCTAATTTCACCAATGAACCAATGAGTGACAAAGAAGGACGTAAGGAACGAACCCTAACAGGTTCAGGTCCGGAGACTGAGCACAATTTATTTATGGATTTTGATGTGTTCTTGGGGTCATTGTCTTGCTGGAAGATCCCTTGTGGCCAAGTTTCAGCCTCCTACCAGAGGCAACCAGATTTTGGCAAAAATGTCCTGTTACTTGGTAGAGTTCATGATGCCGTTGACCTTAACAAGGGCCCCAGGACCAGTGGAAGCAAAACAGCCCCATAACATCAAAGATCCATCACCATATTTTACGGTAGGTATTCTTTTTTGCACATGCATCCTTCTTTCGACGACTGTATTTTCCTATTATCTGAACATAGCATCCGGTTCCACTCCAAGTGCCAATGCCATTAGCAAACTCCAAGCGTTTACATTTGTTGGTTGCTCTTAAATATATTTTTTTTTTTTCAGGAAACCCTTCCAAAGAGCCTATTGGCATGGAGGTTGCATTGAATTGTAGATTTGGAGATTTGGCCTTTCAATTTTTCTTTGCCTCCCAAACCATTTTCCTCGCTGTGTGTGGGAACAAGATAAACTTGCATCCTCTACAAGGGGATTTTACCATTGTTCCAATGGTTATTTCCAGTGGTGTAAAGTACTTAAGTAAAAATACTTTAAAGTACAAAGTAGTTTTTTGGGGTATCTGTACTTTACTTTGCTATTTATATTTTTGACAACAAAATATAGTACTTTTTACTCCATACATTTTCCCTGACAACCCAAAGAACTCTTTACATTTTGAATGCTTAGCAGGACAGGAAAATGTTGAAATTCACACACTTATCAAGAGAACACATGGTCATCCTTACTGCCTATGGTCTGGCGGACTCACTAAACACAAATGCATCTTTTTGTAAATAAGTGTTGGAGTGTGCCCCTTCTATCTGTACATTTTTTAAACAATAAAATGGTGCTGTCTGGTTTCCTTAATATTAGGAATTTGAAATTATTTATACTTTTACTTTTGATACTTAAGTATATTTTAGCAATTACATTTACTTTTTAAGTATATTTAAACAGAATACTTTTAGACTTTTTTACTTCAGTAACTTTCTATTAACGTCTCTATACTTTTACTCAAGTATGACAATTGGGTACTTTTTCCCTAATAGTGGAAAGTGGTATATATATATATATATATATATATATATATATATATATATATATAAAAAAATATTTAAAAAAGTTTATTTTAATTTTTTATACATCCACAGGTACACCGCCAATTGACTAAAATGATGTCAATTAGACTATCTATCAGAAGCTTCTAAAGCCATGACATAATTTTCTGGAATTTTCCAAGCTTTTTAAAGGCACAGTCAACTTAGTGTATGTTAGCTTCTTGCACACTGGAATTGTGAAACAGTGAATTACAAGTGAAATAATCTGTCTGTAAACAATTGTTGGAAAAATTACTTGTGTCATGCACAAAGTAGATGTCCTAACCGACTTGCTAAAACTATAGTTTGTTAACAAGAAATTTATGGACTAGTTTAAAAACGAGTTTTAATGACTCCAACCTAAGTGTATGTAAACTTCCAACTTCAACTGTCCATCTGTAGACGTTAACATCAAGGTCACAGTGGACTGACCAAATTGTAATGACTTTTCAACGTCCATGGACGCCTGGTGTCAGTTGGTGCTCAGTGGGTGAGGATGCTGGTTACAGTAAAAGGAAAGAGAGGGGGCTCATGGGTAGGTATGACATTAACTGGAGGTGACATTAACTGGAGTTGGCCAATTTGGTAACGGAATTACGAGTTTGAATGACTTAATAATTCTTAGTCTATGCCGCTCTGACATTGCTCACCCAAATATTTATATATTCTGAATTCCATTCCTTTACTTGAGATTTGTGTCTATTGTGTGTATTATTGTGAAATGTTTAGATATTACTGCACTGTTGGAGCTAGAAACACAAGCATTTCACTACACCCACAATAACATCTGCTAAACACGTGTATGTGACAAATAACATTTGAAATGATTTGAATTGTTGTAGGGGTCTTTACGTCAACGTTATTGTGTTTTGATGTACAGTCGTGACCAAAAGTTTTGAGAATTACACAAATATTAATTTCACAAAGTCTGCTGCCTCAGTTTGTATGATGGCAATTTGCATATACTCCAGAATGTTATGAAGAGTGATCAGATGAATTGCAATTGATTGTAAAGTCCCTCTTTGCCATGCAAATGAACTAAATCCCCCAAAAACATTTCCACTGCATTTAAGCCCTGCCACAAAAGGACCAGCTGACATCATGTCAGTGATTCTCTCGTTAAACCAGGTGTGAGTATTGACGAGGACAAGGCTGGACATCACTCTGTCATGCTGATTGAGTTCGAATAACAGACTGGAAGCTTCAAAAGGAGGGTTGTGCTTGGAATCATTGTTCTTCCTCTGTCAACCATGGTTACCTGGAAGCAAACATGTGCCGGCATCATTGCTTTGCACAAAAAGGGCTTCACAGGCAAGGATATTGCTGCCAGAAAGATTGCACCTATATCAACCATTTATCAGATCATCAAGAATTTCTTGGAGGGCGGTTCAATTGAAAGTCCAGCAAGCACCTGGACCGTCTCCTAAAGTTGATTCAGCTGCGGGATCGGGGCACCACCTGTACAGAGTTTGCTCAGGAATGGCAGCAGGTAGGTGTGAGTGCATCTGCACGCACAGTGAGGCAAAGACTTTTGGAGGATGTAAGGCAAAAGTGATAACTAAGTGGCTCGGGGAACATAACATCGATAATTTGGGTCCATGGCCAGGAAACTCCCCAGACCTTAGTCCCATTGAGAACTTGTGGTTAATCCTCAAGAGGCGGGTGGACAAACAAAAACCCACACATTCTGACGAACTCCACGCATTGATTATGCAAGAATGGGCTGCCATCAGTCAGGATGTGGCCCAGAAGTTAATTGACAGCATGCCAGAGCGGATTGCAGAAGGGTCAACACTGCAAATATTGACTCTTTGCATCAACTTCATGTAATTGTCAATAAAAGCCTTTGACACTTATGAAATGCTTGTAATTATACTTCAGTATTCCATAGTAAGATCTGACAAAAATATCTAAAGAATTAATAAGGGTCCAATAAACCAGACCAAAATGTTTTTCACTGTCAAGGAGAAGGGAGGGAGAGGGTCTGTCAAAATGTAATTAGTCAGGTGTTGGTCATAGCCCAGACAGAGAAGAACACTTTAAACAAATGAACGGAGAGGTATACTACACAGGACCAATGAGTTAACCAACTGAGTTGAGAGGGTTTTCACATTATCACAGGTAAGTCAAGGTATCACCAACATCCACATACTGATGAATAGGTATAGACATGTATAGGTCATTCACTAAATACCAGCAGTGAACGCAATGGCTTTCAATGGAACCTTCTCTGGCAACTACACAAAACCACATGTTTAGATACATTACTATGTGGTAACCACACTCTTCAAGAGAAAACAAGTCACAAAGACAGAACTACTGAAGATGGAAAAGAGCTTCCATCTCTCCAGGAGCTTCTATCTCAAACTGTTGAACAGCCATCGCCACCTCTCCTGTAGTAAGAGACAATGGTAGACTCACTCACAGAACACACACACACACCTCATACACATGCAGACTATTTTACTCAGAGTTGGGGAGTAATCAGTTACATGTAATCTGACGACAAAAAATATTTTTGATGACAAAAATATTGTCATCAGATAAAACACTGTTGACAAACTAGATTACTTCTTGGATTACTTTTAAATTCAGAAATATTCAGGACTTGCAAAAAAATACATTATGACACCTTTCTGTTTTCTCAATGACATTCAATTCAGCATTGAAAACAAGTTTAAGTTTGTTCCACCTAAGCAAGTCTGACCTCAGGTCAGAGACCACTATGACACACCAAAAGCGTTTGATGGATCCTTTTTGGTTGCCTACTGAGGGGAAAGGAATCCAAAAGTAACTGAAAGTAATCATTACGTTATTGAGTTTGGATAAGGTAACTAGTAACTGTAACTAATTACATTTACAAGTAACCTACCCAACCCTGTCTGTACTCAGATACACTCCCACACAAGCATTCACCCATACTCACAAACACACACACACAGGAACATAGGGACATCAAACACAGGACCGTTTATTTTAGACTGTTTTTCACACTATGTATTCATGTACTGTATTCTTCTCATAACTCATTTTAATATATTTACAACTGTACATTGCATTTTGTTACTGTTTATATACTGGATTCTTGAAAGCTCACTGTAAGATCTGTACATTTCATTCATAGTATTTCTTTTTATTGTACATACCATTGGAGGATGGTGGGAGGAGCTATAGGAAGATGAGCTCATTGTAATGTCTGGAATGGAATAAATAGAAAGTATGAAACAGATGAAACATTTGGAAACCCCACGTTTGACTCCGTTCCATTGACCCTCTATAACATCTGCTATGTCTGCAACTGTGTATGCAACCAATAAACTTTCATTTGACTGTTCCCAAGCCACCGTACAATGTTTACATACAGAAGGCATATTAGACAATGCTTTGTGAATGCAAAGCTTACACACACCACAGAAGCCATTCACTTCATCAGTAAATATTCCCATCATTCTGGTGATGGGACTCTAATTTGACCCTCTTCCTAAGTGTGTGTGGGCTACCTTTCTCACATTGTGGGTCGTATAGCCTATTCACAATGGGAGAAGTAAATGCATGACAGCAAAATAATATGCCCAAGAAACAACATTGGAATGTACAGTGCTGTGTAGCACTTTTCCCTACGAAAGTGAAAGCTCAAGGGAGGAATGAACTTTATTGCAAATGTATGGGGCCCAAGAGATACTTGTTTGGGGATTTACTCTAGGCTTAGCTTCGACTTGCATCATGAAACCAATACAAACAGTAACTCAAATACCAGGTGAAAAACAATAGCTAGTATTGAATATACAGTAAGCTAACCAACATACTGTAGCTGCACATTGCCTGAATGAACATCAGTCATTTAGTATAATCTATAACTTAGACAGAGTTGGCAATAATGTAATGGACAGAAAACTCGACACTGTAATGACAGAGAGATGTCAACGAAGTATTTAAACCATCTTTTCTTGGCATCAAGTTATCACTAATTGCATTAAAGCAGAAGATGACCTCTGTACTTTAGATGGGAGAAACACCAGCTACGATCTTCTCCTTGCTGTTGGCGCATCTTCCAACAAATGTGCTGCAGAATCAATTGAAGAAGAATTGAAGACCAAAAAAAGAGAACATGTTCCATTCAAAGCTGTTTACAGACCATATCACAAGATCAGAGCAGCAACACTTTCTCATAACACAAAAGTAACACTTACAGTACAAACAGTCTTCCCTGTATGCTTCCAGAATCAGTGCCTACCTGCTCCGGAGCCCGAATGTGATTAGAGTGGTAATGACACTGAGTCTCAGCCTGTAAGTGCACAGTGCACTGAGCACCACACAGAGAGAGGAGGCCAAAACGCAGACCCAGAGGACGTAAGTGAAGGAGGATTAGATTTCATTCAAAGCGGACACATTCCCGTCTCCCTCTGATTGATACCCGAAGTACAGTACAGTAAAAGGGAGGAATTTACCTGGATATAGACATGGAACACAGACTAGTTACTGAGGTATGCTCACCTTGCCTGGGTGTACAGTAGTACAGTACAAGACAGGGGTTTACCTTAGAAACATTGAATACACTGAGGTTCTCTCCGTTATGTTAGCCATGTCCTGTGTGAAGTGGATATGATTCAGCAATAACATAATTAGAACATACCTTGTCTTGATAAAATTCACCCAAACATAGAAATGTAACCCATAGTGTGGCCTCTACTAGTGCATCGTCTCTAAATACTAATACAGTTGCAGCTAAGAAATATAACACAGAGCAGTCATTTCTTTTGGAATACATGTATTCAAATGGTAAATATAAACAGTGAAAATGGCTAGTTTAAGCCATGCTACAGAGGGATGTTCGAGATTATACAAGGCATATTCAGGATGATGTTGTTCTTATTTTACAAAGCAATATACACGAAGAGGCCAGTATATTAGCTATGCCAACCCGTTCACGAAAATGGTTTGCTCCTACAGACAGTGAGTCAAGTGGCCTGCTATATAAAGCTGGCAGACAGGCATCGAGGCATTCAGTTACTGTTCAATTGAACGTTATAATGGGCGAAACGAGTGACCTAAGCAGCTTTGAGCGTGGTATGATTGTCGGTGCCAGGCGTGCCGGTTCCAGTATCTCAGAAACACGTGCTTCTCATGCACGACAGTGTCTAGGGTTTACAGAGAATGGTGCGACAAACAAACAAAAATCCAGTCAGCGCCAGTTCTGTGGACGAAAACAGTTCATTGATAAGAGGTCGAAGGAGAATGGCAAGAATCATGTAAGCTAACAGGTGGGTCACAAACAGGCAAATAACAACGCAGTACAACAGTGGTGTGCAGAATGGCATCTTGTGAACACACAACTCTTTGGTCCTTGTCACGGATGGGCTATTACAGCAGGCGACCACACCCCGGGTTCCACTCCTATCAGCTAAAAACAAGAAGAAGTGGCTCCAGTGGGCACGCCATCACCAACACTGGACAATTGAGGAGTGGACAAACATCGCCTGGTCCGACAAATCCTGGTTCCTCTTGCGTCATGCTGATGGCAGAGTCAGAATTTGTCGTAAGCAACATGAGTCCATGGCCCCATCCTGCCTGGTGTCCATGGTACAGGCTGGTGGCGGTGGTGTAATGGTGTGGGGAATGTTTTCTGGCACACGTTAGGTCCCTTGATACCAATTGAGCAACATTTCATGCCTGAAGAATTCTATTCTAGAGGCAAAGGGGGGTCTGACGCGATACTAGATGGGTGTTCCTAATAAGCTGGCCACTGAGTGGATATACAGTATAGCATATGGACAGAAATAACATAGCTGTATATTCTTTCTAAGTAGATTTTGAGAATGTACATATCAAGGCATTGAATAAAGCTGGAGGTTTCTCTGCTAGAGTGATATGATAATATCCAGATCCTTGGGTTAGTTCTACCCTCTAGGGTTCATTTTGGACACCACATCTTTACATTCAAATCAATCATTCTTCACTGAAAGTTCATCATACAGTCCAAGTATCCCCATCACACAATATGGCTCAGCCAAAGTAGGCTACATAGAGCATGTCATCTACTTTGTTGCCACAACAACATACAGATTATAAATGGATAAAGCAAATGTAATGCAAATTCAATGCAAAATAAGTCACCACCTTTATTTAATGTATTATTAGACTAGTTTGGCATAGAGCACAATGTATCATAGGCAGAATATTACCAAAAATGAGCCCCACAATAACATGCTGTGGAAAGTTCAGTCTGTGGTGAAATGAATCACTGACATATTTTCTTGTGTTGCTTTAAATTCCAAGCACGATTGAAACTCTTCCCACAATTAGAGCAGAGGTAAGGTTTCTCTCCAGTGTGTAGTCGGATGTGTGCTCTTAAATGTCCTGGCAGAAAGAAACTCTTGTCACAGTAAGTACATGTGTGCCGTCGTTCCCCCTTGTGAAATAGCAGGTGCATTCTTAGTCCTTGAGCGTGATGGTATCCCTTCCCACAATCAGGGCATTTATGTGGTTTCTCTCCTGTGTGAATGCGCATATGAAGCCGTAATGTCTTTGCGATGTTGAATGTCTTGCCACACTCCTTACAAGAGAATGACCTCTCTCCTGTGTGGGTTAACATATGAACCTTCAAGGAGCTGGCCTGCGTAAATGTTTTACTGCACTCTTTGCAAGAGAACGGTGTCTCCCCTGTGTGAGTGCGGCGGTGTATTCTCAAACCTCCGATCTGTTTGAATTTTTTACCACACTCCTCACAAGTGTGGGACTTAACATTGGAATGAACTTGTTTATGTCTGGCCAGTTGGGTGAGGTTAAGAAAGCTTTTTCCACACTCCTCACAGAGGCAGGATTTTTCTGGTTTGGGCCTGTGTGTGTACTGGTGCCTCTGAAGACCATCCAGAAGGCCAAAGCTCTTCCCACACTCCTCACAAGAATGCGGTTTGATACCAGTATGGTTTGACTGATGCTCTTGCAATATGGACAGTGTGGAGAAGCTTCGCCCACATTCAGGGCAGGGGAAGGCTGTTCTGTGTACTTGCTTCTGATGCTTTCGCAGACGGTACTCTGAAACAAAACTTTTCCCACATTCAGAGCAAGGCAATGCTTTTTCCTCTCCATGCGCTGCTGACATATGCATTTTCAAGTTGTAGAGGAGTGTGTAGCTCTTCCCACACTGAGAGCAGATGTGGGGACCCTCGTGGACTTTCATATGTTCTTTAAGGAACTTCAGCACACTGTAGCTCTTTCCACAGTCGTGGCAGGTGTGCAGCTTCTCCCCTTGGTGATTTAGCTGATGATTCTTTAAGCTCTCTGGTCGGGTAAAACTCTTCCCACAGGCGGTGCAAACATGTGGTCTTTCCCCGCTATGTGTTGTCATGTGCCTTTTTAAGCGAGATGCTGAACAGAATTTCCTATCGCACTCTGTGCAACCGTGATTCTTCTCACCGTGCGTTGTCAGGTGCTTCCTTAGGCACGGTGCAGATCGGAAGCTCTTTTCGCATTTCGTGCAACAGTATGTTCTGTCAGCATCATGCATTGTTAGGTGCTGCTTTAAGAGCGATGCATAAGGGAAGCTCTTCTCACAAGTTATGCAATAGTGTAGGGTTTTATCAGTGTGCCTAATCTGGTGTTTTTTCAAATGTATGGCAGTACGGAAGCTCTTGTCACACTGTGTACAAGAGAAAGACTCTGAATCAGACTCAGAATCCTCCTGTGATAAATCAGAACTGTCTGCTTGGTTTGCTGACTGATCACTTAGATTCTCTTCTTCCAGTGTGTTCATCTGTTGAGTGTACTCAATGCGCACCTCATCTATTTCAATCTTTATTTCAGGTGAATCAGTGTTATTTGCCTTGTTCTCTGGATCATTGCGGCTTTGGTGTTCATTAATCAAGTTCTCCATCTTGATAGACGGAGGGAAGGGGTGCAGTCTAATTTTCTGTCTGGGGAAAGTGACAGAACATAATGTGTGAAGAGAATATCATATAAAAAGGCATGGCTAATGCAAACAAGACCTCACTTGACACAGACGTTCAATGTTTCATGGTGTTGTGGATGTGGGCGACCACAGATTTCAAAGCAAAAAGTGTACGAACTAAACCAAACGTGAACGTTTGCTGACTAGCTAGCCAGCCAGACAGCTAATTGGCTAGTTTGATTGCCTGCAGTGCTCATACAGAATGGAAAGACAACATTGTTGGTTTAGCTATATGACTCAACCAGAATGCACAACACCAAAACACACAAAACTGCTGCTAACACCTAGACAAGTCAAAATACCTTTCGCTATGTTCGTTTTTGGACAAAAACAACGGCGCAAAAATCAGCGTCTCGTCAGCAACACTAAAAAAGTACTTCCTGGTCACGACATTTCGTAAATTTTCGAAATAAAAGTCCCCCACATAAAAGTAGAAAAGTGTCATCAACATGTCTTTAATTATGATGTCTAAAAAAAGAATTGTCTAAACATGAACAAATAAGTACTTCCGGGTCACGGCTTTTGGGAATCTTTCAGAATAAGACTTTGTACATTAATAATTAGGGCAAAAATGATGGAAAAAGGGGCACAATTATTAATATATTGTATAATAGTTTTTTTTGGAAAGATTTTCTAAAATATATTACATGATTAAAAAATATATTTGGTGAGCAATGTTTTTTTGTCTATGTACTCTATAATTTATTGGACTGTACACACACACACACACACACACACATATATATATACTAAAGCTGCTCCTTAGCTGAATGGACCCCCCTTTTACTGCGAAATAAAGGTTACATTTAAATATATATATATATATATATATATATATGTGTGTGTGTGTGTACATATATACACATATGTGTATGTATGTATGTATGTATGTATGTGTATATATATATATATATATATATATATATATATATATCCATTCAGCTAAGGAGCAGTTTTAGTTTCCAAATTCACAGATATTACACCCCAGCATTGTCGCTGCTCATTTTGAGGCCCTTAAAAAGTAGCCAACCAGCTGAAATCCAATCCGTATTCCATATTGGACACAGGGCCAGTTTGTATTGCATGGCCTGGTGCCCCGGGTGGGTGGAGATTTCACTCAAGGGCCAATGGAATGGTCTAAAATGTGCAAACTCTGGCCATTCGGTGCAAGCAAAACATACATATTGGACCGTACACAATTTACTGTACACTGTGTCACAGTAAAACACGTGTCCATTCAACTCATGAGCACCTCTAGTTTCCAAATCTAGTTTCCAAATGAGCACCTCTAGTTTCTACCTCTAGTTTCCAAGTTTACAGGTGCTCCTAAGTAGAATGGACCCCCCTTTTACTGTGATATAATACACAGAAAATTGTTTACGGTGTAATATCTATGTACAACATGAAAAAACTATTGGATTTCAGCTGATTGCCAAAATGAAGGGCCACAAAATTAGCAGTGACGATGATTGGGGTGTAATTCTGTAGATTTGGAAACTAGAGGTGCTCCTGAGTAGAATGGACTCCCATTAACTGCGACGCAATGTACAGGAAATTGTATACAGTGTAATATGAATTATATAACATTATGTACAGTGCAATATGAATGACAGAACATTGTGTACAGTGCAATTTGAATGACAGAACATTGTGTACAGTGCAAAATTAATGACAGAATATTGTGTACAGTGTAGTATGAATGGGCTAAATAACAACAGGATTTAAATATGTGTTCTAAAGTTGATTATTATAATTATAATATTAGTGGTAGTAGTAGTGCTATTACTATTATTAATAATACTAGCATTATAAATAATGTTTAGTTATTTTTATTGCTGTTGTTATCATCATAACCATTCATCTCAATGCTGTTAACAATATTGCCAATGCTATAATATTATTTGTGCTATTAAGGCTATTAACTATTTAGATTTTTTGAAATTGTTAAACAAAATGTAAGTCTGCTAACATTTCCATTTAAAATGTTACGAGTTTCGACCATTTGTATAATTTTTTACGACCATTGCGACATTTTTATTTTGGAAATCGCCCTTGGTCACGGCCTTATTTCTCGCTAGGTCTTGCTTATTCTTGCTGGCGTCTCAAACGTTCACTTACGTGGAGCAAAACACAGCATGCTTCATAAAGTCGGCTTCCTTTTCCGACGAAAAGAAACAGTGGACACTTTGGCGCCATCTGATGTGCAGGAGGCGCAAGCAGGAGTTATCAACCTGGGCCCGGTTTCCCAAAAGCATTTGACTAAATTAATCTTCAGAACCTTCGTAGGAGCATCCATCGTTAAATCTCCGATCGTTTTCTCCCAAAACACTTGGAAACGCTCGTAATCTAACTCCTGCCTCAGACCACACATAGAACAGCTAAGTGCGTCGTTGGATGCTGTTTTATCCTCCCGCCTCACTTTATACACTGGAGATATCCTCTAAGAGTAAAACGACATGGTTTATCTGCCTCTCCGAGACCACCAATAACTACAGAACAAAGTTGACTACAAATAAAAGTTGCCAATGTCTTTGCACTTTATACAAACAATGCTTCAAATTAAAACCCGAAATGACTGCATTGAAATGTAAATTGCCTACATTATGCTATAGGCCTATTTCATTCCAATTGAAATACATTTCATGTTCACTCAATTGAGTTCTATTTTGCAACTTGTATGCTACTGTCTCTAATTAAGAGATAATGTCCAGGAAGCCGATGTTTAGAGTGTCAGGCCCAAGATCATTACTAATAGAAAGGTAATCCAAATTATGATGTAGCTAGTTTTGACAGTGCAGCTACAGTTTGACTGACATTGTGAAATCTCCAATTAGAATAAAATGTTGTTGTTTTCCCCCCACGCACTACATGCAGTTGAGAGGTCTATAGTTGTCTGAGAATAAACATTCACCAAAACGACTGCTCATAGTGCATATTTTCAAGCAACAAACATTGAAAATATAAGACAGTGCTCTATTTTTCCCCTTGCCTTTCTGTACCTGAGATAACAGTCCACAATTCACTATCAGCTCTGACACCCAGGATCACCATCCTGCTCAGGTTAGACATTCTCTGTCCGATGATGGCTTGCAGACCTTCTGACCTTCTGGTACCTACCACAACTATCAGCCCAGTGTCTGACCTTCTGGTACGTACCCCAACTGTCAGCCCAGTGTCTAACCTTCTGGTACCTACCCCAACTATCAGCCCAGTGTCTGACCTTCTGGTACCTACCCCAACTATCAGCCCAGTGTCTGACCTTCTGGTACCTACCCCAACTGTCAGCCCAGTGTCTGACCTTCTGGTACCTACCCCAACTATCAGCCCAGTGTCTGACCTTCTGGTACCTACCCCAACTATCAGCCCAGTGTCTGACCTTCTGGTACCTACCCCAACTGTCAGCCCAGTGTCTAACCTTCTGGTACCTACCACAACTATCAGCCCAGTGTCTGACCTTCTGGTACGTACCCCAACTGTCAGCCCAGTGTCTAACCTTCTGGTACCTACCCCAACTATCAGCCCAGTGTCTGACCTTCTGGTACCTACCACAACTATCAGCCCAGTGTCTGACCTTCTGGTACCTACCCCAACTGTCAGCCCAGTGTCTGACCTTCTGGTACCTACCCCAACTATCAGCCCAGTGTCTGACCTTAGTTTCTCTGAGGGTCTTCTGTCCCTGAAGATGGTCCGCTTTAACCATTGAGGGAGAACGCCACCCTGGAGTATCCAGGGTATCCATTAATCCATTTGATATTCTAGTTAGGCCAATGTTAACTTCCACTCTGCCTGTGCCAATGAATGTTTTTCTAATAAAGTTTTCTTACAGTTAAACATGTGGTGTCAGTTTGTGTTAGAATAGAACAATATAGAACCCATTTAACAATAATAGAACACATTTGTCTTCAATGGATTTGTTGAATCAAATGTTTTTGTATGTGACAGGTTGATGCTGAATATATTACAACAGAAAGTAACATTTAAATCCCACTCAGAAGCTCCTCTACTTTGTTTATGACTGGACTATGAGGTACAGTTAGTAGCATGTGCCAGATCTTTGTACTGACCAAGGAGAGATATTGAGAAGGAGTGAGTGCTGACTGGACTATGAGGTACAGTTAGTAGCATGTGCCAGATCTTTGTACTGACCAAGGAGAGATATTGAGAAGGAGTGAGTGCTGACTGGACTATGAGGTACAGTTAGTAGCATGTGCCAGATCTTTGTACTGACCAAGGAGAGATATTGAGAAGGAGTGAGTGCTGACTGGACTAAGAGGTACAGTTAGTAGCATGTGCCAGATCTTTGTACTGACCAAGGAGAGATATTGAGAAGGAGTGAGTGCTGACTGGACTATGAGGTACAGTTAGTAGCATGTGCCAGATCTTTGTACTGACCAAGGAGAGATATTGAGAAGGAGTGAGTGCTGACTGGACTAAGAAAAGTTCCAATTCAAATTCTTATTAACCCGGAGGAGGCACATCTGACACACCATTGTCTCACATTTCCCCACAACAATTTGTACTACAGTATTTGAAATGAGTTCCGTCAGGACCTATCCCTGCTGTAACAACACATTATATCCCACAGGGGGCACTAAAGGTATGGACAGGAGGTTGAGGTTGGAAAGCAGAGAGGAGCAGAGTGAGGTGCACACATACTATCAGAACACTTTGTACCTTGAGCACCATCTGAACTTCCTCACATCCTCAATTATTTAAATTGAAGAAAATCTAAGACCCGCTCTGACATGGTCATCTTCAGGCTGATATGGTTTCAAATGACAATTACAGTAAAGGTAGCAGGAGGAAATGATGCTCTTACGAATGAAGGACTTCAATTGGTCGTAAGGACAGTACATTAATAGATGATGATCCCTTGGGTTTTCACAGTCCATCATGATAAATACTTTTTTTGGGCAACTTACGTATTGTTGTCTGAGGTCCAATATGAAACATATTTGCTCCACCAAAGCTCTGAGGTTATGAGCATTATCGAGGCAGCGCTCAAGTTTACAACCTCTCCCTCAACGTGAGTAAGACGAAGGAGCTGATTGTTGACTACAGGAAAGGGAGGGCCGAACAGATTCCCATTAACATCGATGGGGCTGTAGTGGAGCGGGTCGTGAGTTTCAAGTTCCTTGGTGTCCACATCACCAAAAAAACGATCACGGTCCAAAAACACCAAGACAGTCGTGGAGAGGCACAACAACACCTTTTCCCCCTCAGGAGACTGAAAAGATTTGGCATGGGTCCCCAGATCCTCAAAAAGTTCTACAGCTGGACCATCGAGAGCAACTGGTTGCATCACCGCCTGGTATGGCAACTACTCTGCATCTCACCGTAAGGCACTACAAAGGGTAGTGCGTATGGCCATGTACATCACTGGGGCCAAGCTTCCTGCCATCCAGGACCTATATACCAGGCGGTGTCAGAGGAAGGCCCAAAAACTTGTCAAAGACTCCAGTCACCGAAGTCATAGACTGTTCTCTCTGCTACCGCACGGCAAGAAATACCAGAGCACCAAGTCTAGGACCAAAAGGCTCCTTAACAGCTTCTACCCCCAAGCCATAAGACTGCTGAACAATTAATCAAATGGCCACCGGACTATTTACTTTGACCCCCCCCCCTCTTTTGTTTTTATACTGCTGCTACTCGCTGTTTATTATCTATGCATAGTCACTTTGCACGTACCTACATGTACAAATGACCTCGACTAACCTGTACCTCTATATAGCCTAATTTCTGTTATTTTATTGTGTTACTTTTTATAAAAAATTTACTTTAGTTTATTCTGTAAATATTTTCTTAATTCCATTTCTTGAACTGCATTTTCGGTTAAGAGCTAGTAAGTTAGCATTTCACAGTAAGGTTGTATTCGGCACATGTGACAAATAGAATTTGATTCGACTGGATACCAAATTTCTGTAGACATGTATATGGGGGCAGTGCAAAAACTCACAGAGATCAACATTAACATTGCACTATAAGTTCAGTCATGCATTGCACCCAGTTTCTCTCTAAAGATGTGCATGAGGAAGTTATGACCAATCAATTTGTGGTGTATAAATAGCTTCAGAACTGGTTCAAGAAAGACAAAAAAAAGAGAGAGAAAAAAAAGCATATAAGGAAGTTGGCTTACGGACATTTAAACACTTTCCATCATACTCTCAGGAAAGTTAGGTTTAGTTGGGCTACATGTAGTTAAAAGTGTATCACTCTTATTGAAACATAACTTTTGTTATTTTACAGTTTCACTTCATGAGTTTATTTGCATAAACTGGTGATTTTCGTTTCCCAGCCGGCAGTGAAGGCATTAACTAACTGTGTGCCTGCTCATTTCACTAGCACGCACACATCCATCTAAAGCAGCCGAAAGAGAGGTGTTCTCCACTGCTGAATAACACAGACCAGGTAAGAGCAGCTTCAAACCTAACACACACGCATATAAATACATACACCTTTGTTTATGTAGTGTGCACACCTACTGTAACTACAGTATATTCAGAAAGTATTCATACCCCTTGACTTTGTGTTGTGTTACAGCCAGAATTTAAAATGGATTAAGTACAATTATAACAACAGAAGGTGAGACCCAGATGCAGATGGTTTGAGCTCTGATATTTATTATAGTCCAAGGGGTAGGCAAAAGGCAGGTCGGGGACAGGCAAGAGTTCATAACCAGGTCAGAGTCCAAAACAGTACAGGGCGGTAGGCAGGCTCTGGGTCAGTGGCAGGCAGAATGGTCAGGCAGCCAGGCACAGAGTCAGGATGGGCAAGGGTCAGAACCAGAAGGATGAGAAAAACAGAGACTGGGAAAAACAGGAGCTTGAAGCGGGCTGTCCATGCTCGGGCAACCATCAAACCTAACTGAACTGGAGATGTTTTGTAAGGAGGAATGGTCCAAAATACCTTCATCCAGAATCCAGACACTCATTAGAGGCTATGGGAAGTGTCTAAAGGGTGTTATTTTAGCAAAAGGAGGCTCTACTAAATATTGATGTGATTTTCCATTGGGGTGCCCAAATATATGCACCTGTCTAATTTTGTTTTGATGCATATTGCACATTTTCTGTTAATCCAATAAACCTAATTTCACTACTGAAATATTACTGTGTCCATCAGTTATTTGATAGATCAAGATGACATTTCTGTGGATCTGTTGGGGTGGTATGTGAATTGGAGTGGGTTCAGGGTGTCTTGAATGATGGTGTTGATGTGAGCCATGACCAGCCTTTCAACGCATTTCATGGCTACAGACGTGATTGTAATTTAGAGTTAGAGTTATTGAAGTGATTATGCATTGATAATAACAGAGGTTAGTAGCGGTGTAAAAGAGGGGTTGGGGGGGCTATGCAAATAGTCTGGGTAGCCATTTGAATAGATGTTCAGGAGTCTTAGGGATTGGGGGTAGGAGCTGTTTAGAAGCCTTTTGGACCTAGACTTGGTGCACCGGTACCGCTTGCTGTGCAGTAGCAGAGAGAACAGTCTATGACTAGGGTGGCTGGAGTCTTTGACAATTTTTAGGGCCTTCCTCTGACACCGCCTGGTATAGAGGTCCTGGATGGCAGGAAGCTTGGCCCCAGTGATGTACTGGGCCATACGCACTACCCTCTGTAGTGCCTTGCGGTTGGAGGCCGAGCAGTTGCCATATCAGGCAGTGATGCAAACTGTAGAAGCTTTTGAGGATCTAAGGACTCATGCCAAATCTTTTCAGTCTCCTGAGGGGGAATAGGTTTTGTTGTGCCCTCTTTACGACTGTCTTGATGTGCTTGGACCATGTTAGTTTGTTGGTTATGTGGACATCAAGGAACTTGAAGCTCTCAACCTGCTCCACTACAGACCCGTCAATGAGAATGGGGGCGTGCTCGGTCCTCCTTTTCCTGTAGTCCACAATCATCTCCTTTGTCTTGATCATGTTGAGGGAGAGGTTATTGTCCTAGCACCACACGGCCAGGTCTTTGACCTCCTCCCTATAGGCTGTCTCGTCGTTGTTGGTGACCAGGCCTACCACTGTTGTGTCATCGGCAAACTTATTAATGGTGTTGTAGTCGTGCCTGGCCATGCAGTCATGAGTGAACATGGAGTACAGGAGGGGACTGAGCACGTACCCCTGAGGGGCCCCCGTGTTGAGGATCAACATGGCGGATGTGTTGTTATCGGCCTTACCACCAGGGTACGGCCTGTCAGGAAGTCCAGGATCCAGTTGCAGAGGGAGGTGTTTAGTCCCAGGGTCCTTAGCTTAGTGATGAGCTTTGAGGGCACTGTGGTGTTGAACGCTGAGCTGAAGTCAATTAATAACATTCTCACATCAATGTTCCTTTTGTTTTTGCTGAGAAAGGGAAGTCTGGAGTGCAATAGAGATTGCATCATCTGTGGATCTGTTAGGGCGGTATGCAAATTGAAGTGGGTCTAGGGTTTCTGGGATAATGGTGTTGATGTGAGCCATGACCAGCATTTCAAAGCACTTCATGGCTACAGACGTGAGTGCTACGGGTCGGTAGTCATTTAGACATCTTAGATTTCTTATAAGTTTGAGTTTTTGCTCAAGAGGATAGAGTTATGGTCAGATTTGCCAAATAGAGGGTGACAGAGAGCTTTGTATGCATCTCTGTGTGTGGAGTAAAAGTGATCTAGAGTTTTTTTCACCACTAGAGGCACAGGTGACATGCTGGTAGAAATGAGGTAAAACGGATTTCAGTTTTCATACATTAAAGTCACCTGTCACTAGAAGCGCTGCCTCTGGCCGAGAATTTTCTTGTTTGCTTATGGCCCTAGAAAGCTCATGAGTGTGGTCTTAGTGCCAGCATTGGGTTAAAGGGGTTAATAGACATCTATGAAAAATATAGATGAAAACTATCTTGGTAAATAGTGTGGTCTACAGCTTCTCATGATGTATTCTAACTCAGGCGAGCAGAACTTTGAGACTTCCTTAATATTAGAGATTGCATAGGAGTTGTTCGTAACAAGGTGATACACAGAGATACACACTATTTGTCTCCCAGTGTTTGTTGGAAAGCAGACTGAACCAAGTTTTCCTCTAGGGTTTTACCCGTGCTTGGGTCTATTCCATTTCTCTTTATCCTAAAAAACTCCCTAGTGCTTGCCGATGACAAGCATACCCATAACATGATACAGCCACCACCATGCTTGAAAATATGAAGAATGGTACGCAGTGATGTGCTGTTTTTGTATTCAGGACGTAAAGTAAAATTCTTTGCAAAATGTTTTGCAGTTTTACTTTAGTGCCTTATTGCAAACCGGATGCATGTTTTGGAATATTTGTATTCTGTACAGGCTTCCATATTTTCAGACTGTCAATTAGGTTAGTATTGTGAAGTAACTACAATGTTGTTGATCCATCCTCAGTTTTCTCCTATCACAGCCATTAAACTGTAACTAATTTAAAGTCACCATTGGCCTCGTGGTGAAATCCCTGAGCAATTTCCTTCCTCTCCAGCAACTGAGTTAGGAAGGACGCCTGTATCTTTGAGTGAATGGGTGTATTGTACACCATCTATATTGTAATTCATAACTTCACCATGCTCAAAAGGATATTCAGTGTCTGCTTTTTTTTACCCATCTATCAATAGGTGTCCTTCTTTGTGAGGCATTGGAAAACCTCCATGGTCTTTGTGGTTATATCTGTGTTCGAAATGCATTGCTCGACTGAGGGACCTTACAGATAATTGTATGTGTGGGGTACAGAGATGAGGTAGCCATTAAAAAAATCATGATAAACACTATTATGCACACAGAGTGAGTCCGTGCAACTTATTTTGTGACTTGTTAAACCTCTATGGGATCGGTGTCCCTATACCGGGACTGTTGTTGCTAACGTGCACTAATGTGAATGACGTTGTAACGTTAGAATGACGTTGTAAGTGACAGCCAACAGGACATATGCGTGTCTTATATGTGCAGAAAGCTTAAATTCTTGTTAATCTAACTGCACTGTCCAATTTACAGTAGCTATTACAGTAAAAAATACCACTGTTTGAGGAGAGGGCACAACAACAAAAACACTTTTATCTCGGCAACTGGTTAGTTACATTCACCTCTGAAGGTAAATAATGTACTTACATTCAGTAATATTGCTCTTATTTGTCATCCTGAGGGTCCCTGAGATAAAATGTAGCATAGTTTTGTTTGATAAAATAAATTTTAGATTAAAATGTAGGAACTGGGTTCTACAGTTTGAACCCCTGTTGTTTCTGGGGTTTATTGGTCACATACACATGGTTAGCAGATGTTAATGCGAATGTAGCGGAATGCTTGTGCTTATAGTTCCGACAGTGCAGTAATATCTAACAAGTAATCTAACAATTCCCCAACGACTACCTAATACACACAAATCTAAAGGAATGAATGAGAATATGTACATATAAATATATGAATGAGCGATGGCCGAGCGGCACACGCAAGGTGCAATAGATGGTATAAAATACAGTATATACATGTAATATGAGTAACGTAAGATATGTAAACATTATTAAAGTGGCATTATTTAAAGTGGCATTGTTTAAAGTAACTAGTGATCCATTTATTCAAGTGACCAGTGATTGGGTCTCAGTGTAGAAAGCAGCCTCTCTGAGTTAGTGATTGCTGTTTAGCAGTCTGATGGACTTGAGATAGAAGCTGTTTTTCAGTCTCTTGGTCCCAACTTGTACTGACCTTGCCTTCTGGATGGTAGCGGTGTGAACAGGTAGTGGCTCGGGTGGTTGTTGTCCTTGATGATCTTTTTGGCCTTCTTGTGACATCGGGTGCTGTAGGTGTCATGGAAGGCAGGTAGTTTGCCCCCGGAATGCGTTGTGCAGACCACACTACCCTCTGGAGAGCCTTGCGGTTGAGGGCAGTGCAGTTGCTGTACCAAGCTGTGATACAGCCCGACAGGATGCTCTCGATTGTGCATCTGTGAAAGTGTGTCAGGGTTTTGGGTGACAAGCCATTTCTTCAGCCTCCTGAGGTTGAAGAGGCGCTGTTGTGCCTTCTTCACCTCACTGCCTGTGTGGGTGGACCATTTCAGTTTGTCTGTGTTGTGTACACTGAGGAACTAAAAACTCTCCACCTTCTCCACTGCTGTCCCTTTGATGTGGATAGGTGGGTGCTCCCTCTGCTGTTTCCTGAAGTCCACGATCATCTCCTTTGGTTTGTTGACGTTGAGTGAAATGTTGTTTTCCAGGACACCACACTCCGAGTGCCCTCACCTCCTCCCTGTAGGCTGTCTCATTGTCGTTGGTAATCAAGCCCACTACTATTGTGTCATCTGCAAACTTGATGATTGAGTTGGAGGCGTGCATGGCCACGCAGTCGTAGGTAAACAGGGAGTACAGCAGTGGGCCGAGCATGCACCCTTGTGGGGCCCCAGTGTTGAGGGTCAGCGAAGTGGAGATATTGTCTCCTATCTTCACCACCTGGGGACGGCCCATCAGAAAGTCCAGGACCCAATTGCACTGGGCGGGTTGAGACCCAGGGTCTCCAGCTTGATGATGAGCTTGGAGGGCACTATAATGTCGAATGCTGAGCTGTAATCAATGAACAACATTCTTACATAGGTATTCCTCTTGTCCGGATGGGCTGGGCTGGGCTGTGTGCAGTGTGATGGCGATTGCATCGTCTGGTCAATATGCAAACTGAAGTGGGTTTAGGGTGTCAGGTAAGGTAGAGGTGATATGATTCTTGACTGGTTTCTCAAAGCACTTCATGATGACAGAAGTGAGTGCTACGGGGCGGTAGTCATTTAGTTCAGTTATCTTTACCTTCTTGGGTACAGGTACAATGGTAGCCATCTTGCAGCATGTGGGGACAGCAGACTGGAATAGGGATTGAATATGTCCGTAAACACACCAGCCAGCTGGTCTGTGCATGCTCTGAGGACACGGCTAGGGATGCCGTCTGGGCCAGCAGCTCTGCGAGGGTTAACACGTTGAAATGTTTTACTCACGTCGGCCACGGAGAAGGAGAGGGAGACACAGTCCTTGTTAGCGGGCCGCGACAGTGGCACTGTATTATCCTCAAAGCGGTCAAAGAAGGTGTTAAGCTTGTCTGGATGCGTGACATCGGTGTCCGTGACTTGGCTGGTTTTCTTTTTGTAGTCCGTGATTTCCTGTAGACCCTGCCACATACGTCTCATGTCTGAACCGTTGTATTGCGACCCCACTTTGTTCCTGTACTGGCAAGACGGTAGGAGCAAGATGGCGTCGTGGTCGGATTTGTTAAAGGGAGGGCGGGGGAGGGCTTTATATGCATCGCTGAAGTTAGAGTAGCAGTGATCATGTGTATTACCCCCGCGAGTACTACAATCAATATGCTGATAGAATTTAGGTAGCCTTGTTCTCAAATTTGCTTTGTTAAAATCCCCAGCTACAATAAATGCAGCCTCAAGATATATGGTTTCCAGTTTACATAGAGTCCAGTGAAGTTCCTTGAGGGACGTCGTGGTGTCTGCTTGAGGGGGAATGTACACACCTGTGACGATAACTGAAGAGAATTCTCTTGGGAGGTAATATGGCTGGCATTTGATTGTAAGGATTTCTAGTTCGGGTGAGCAGAAGGACTTGAGTTCCTGTATGTTGTTTTGATTACACCATGAGTCATTAATCATGAATCATACACTCCCACCCTTCCTCTTCCCAGAGAGGTGTTTATTATCTCTGTCGGCGCGATGCATGGTAGAAGCCCGGTGGCTGAACCGATTCCGACAACATATCCCGAGGGAGCCATGTTTCCATGAAACATAGGATGTTACAATCTCTGATGTCTCTCTGGAAGGCAACCCTTGCTCGAATTTCGTCTACCTTGTTGTCAAGAGACTGGACATTGGCGAGTAGTATACTCGGGAGCGGTGAGCGATGTGCACGTCTACAAAGCCTGACCAGGAGACCGCTCCGTCTGCCCCTTCTGCGGCACCTTTGTTTTGGGTCGGCTTCTGGGATTAGATCCATTGTCCTGGGTGGTGGTCCAAACAGAGTATCCGCTTCGGGAAAGTCGTATTCCTGGTCGTAATGGTGGTAAATTGACGTCGCTTTTATATCCAATAGTTATTCCCGGCTGTATGTAATAAGACTTAAGATTTCCTGGTGTAACAATGTAATAAATAATACATTTTTAAAAAACTGCATAGTTTCCTAAGGACTCGAAGCGAGGCGACAATCTCTGTCTGCACCATCTTATTATTTTACCAGATCTAATGTGTTAAATTATCCTACATTAATTTCACATTTCCACAAACTCCAAAGTGTTTCCTTTCAAATCGTTTCAAGAATATGCATATCCTTGCTTCAGGTCCTGAGCTACAGGCAGTTAGATCTGTCGTTTTAGGCGAAAATGGCGAAAAAATGGTCTGGTCCTTTTTTTACTTTTTTACTTTATATTTTTACTCCTGAACTTATTTAGGCTTGCCATAACAAAGGGTTTGAGTACTTATTGACTCAAGACATTTCAGCTTTCATTATTTATCAATTTGTAAAAATGTATGAAAAAAATACTTTCACATTATGGGGTATTGTGTGTAGGCCATTGACACAACATCTCAATTTCGTCCATTTACAATTCAGGCTGTAACAAGAAAATGTTGAAAAAATCAAGGGGTATGAATAATTTCTGAATGCACTGTAACCACTTATTCTGTCTCTGGTAGGATGCATTTGCACAGGCAGCCCATTTCTGATATTTTTTCCTCAAATGATTAAATGACTAAATATATAGCAGTTACAACACTGTAAAGACCCAGCTATTAGCCTTATGATAATGATAGTGTAGTGTGCTCTAGATAGTGAGTTCTATTTTTCTGCTCTGTGAACCATGGCTTTATAATCTTGCCTTGTATTCTGTGGTTTAGGTGTTTCCTGTACATTTTGCATATTTGGCCCTGATATTAAAGAAGATGAAGAGAAGAGACACGCCCCAATTCAAGCAGAAGTCCCCTCACAACTTGGGGAAAAGTAAGCAGTGCAGTGGAAACCCACTCACACACAGAGACGCACCTGCACGCACTTTGCACATGCATATTCGCATGTACTTTTACACACATATCAATGCAAGAAATACAGCAACTGGGCCAAAAGTATGTGATCGCATAAGGAAAATCTAGTGTAGCAGCTTCTACTCTGCCCTCAGATACCATGCCAGCCCTGACATTTCTTGACTCTCTGCCCCAAAATAATCTGAGTTCTGAGGTGAGAATGCAGCCCAGGGCATTCCATTGTTCTCTACCAGCATTTATGAGCTAAGAACATACTGTACAGCAGGGTGCAATAACAAAACACACACATTTACACTGAACAATACGGTGTTGATTGAGTTGACACACATACACTCATAATCATGTGCAGCACCGCAAGCATGGGTGTAACATTGTATTTTATTTGGTGATATTGGTACATTAGTATCTCTTGATAGAGGAAATATGGTATGTGGTATGAGTGACCCACAAAATTTGACACATGCAAAGGTTGGATGTGGTACTACTGCATGTACCTTCAGTTTTTTTCATCAGAGAGAGAGCAACAATTTGGAGTCCATATAGTATGTCTGTAAACACTTCCTCTATAACTGAGTTGCTGTTGGTAATAAGAGAGCTGGTTCTCTTATCTCTGCTGAATGGTGTAAGAGACCTTCTCTTTCCTAAATTTAGAGGCCTCGCTGCCACCATACTGTTACGCAGGAGCTGGTTTATCAAGTGAGCTTAAGCCTACAGAGCCCATGCCTACGCTAAGCCTAAGGTGTGTTTTGTGTGCTTTCACACACAACAGTGTAATGATTGACTCTGACTACCATTTGTATGGTGTCCGTCTGGTCTGTCTTCACAATAATTCACAAGAGGTGTTACATAATACAATTGCAATGCCAAAGTTACTCAAGCATAACAGTAACTTGAGAGAGGTTGTGGGTATGTGTGGCTCTGAGTGGGAGTGAAAGATGGGGAAGTAGTTTTGTGTCTGGGGAGGGCAAGACAAGACAGGACTGACACATATACACAGAACTCTGTGGGATGGGCATGTACTACAGCAACCCTTGTCATGTTTCGCCCAATTGTTTTCCTGCAAAGAAAGGAGAGGCCAGGAGATGAAGCTCAGCTGTAAAGAAATACAAATAAATAGAACTAGTCCCCTGAGAGCACCACACACTCCACTCATCTGATTCTGTAGCAACAGGACACAACACTGAACAGGTAAACAATGCACAACTTACTGTATCTACCACCTTCTCAACTTTATTACACTTTGGAGTAAGTAGTAGGCCTGTGTGTCTACATTCTTTTGGGGTTTTGCATGTTTTGACTGGAGATGATTTACATATTTTGAACTGCCCTCTAGCTGTCTTGTTCCAGACCCTTTCCATTCCCTGTCAGTAGACTAGTGTTATTATTACACAGCACAAATAGTTCCTGGCATTTGTCACCCTGGTGATTCAGCCTACTGCTGTTGGATTACATTATGTTTGCTTATGTAAGGGCTTGGGGGGAAAGCTTGTCTGTTGACACCCAGCGTATAGTAAGGGTAAAGGCGGACACTAGGCCACTCACTGCAAACAGGATTCGGTACTCTATGCCTGGTATCCTACGTCAAGGTCTATCAAAGTACAGTGTCTTGCAAAAGTATTCGGCCCCCTTGAACTTTGCGACCTTTTGCCACATTTCAGGCTTCAAACATAAAGATATAAAACTTTATTTTTTTTGTGAAGAATCAACAACAAGTGGGACACAATCATGAAGTGGAACGACATTTATAACTTTTTTAACAAATCAAAAACTGAAAAATTGGGCGTGCAAAATTATTCAGCCCCTTTACTTTCAGTGCAGCAAACTCTCTCCAGAAGTTCAGTGAGGATCTCTGAATGATCCAATGTTGACCTAAATGACTAATGATGATAAATACAATCCACCTGTGTGTAATCAAGTCTCCGTATAAATGCACCTGCACTGTGATAGTCTCAGAGGTCAGTTAAAAGCGCAGAGAGCATCATGAAGAACAAGGAACACACCAGGCAGGTCCGAGATACTGTTGTGAAGAAGGTTAAAGCCGGATTTGGATACAAAAAGATTTCCCAAGCTTTAAACATCCCAAGGAGCACTGTGCAAGCGATAATATTGAAATGGAAGGAGTATCAGACCACTGCAAATCTACCAAGACCTGGCCGTCCCTCTAAACTTTCAGCTCATACAAGGAGAAGACTGATCAGAGATGCAGCCAAGAGGCCCATGATCACTCTGGATGAACTGCAGAGATCTACAGCTGAGGTGGGAGACTCTGTCCATAGGACAACAATCAGTCGTATATTGCACAAATCTGGCCTTTATGGAAGAGTGGCAAGAAGAAAGCCATTTCTTAAAGATATCCCTAAAAAGTGTTGTTTAAAGTTTGCCACAAGCCACCTGGGAGACACACCAAACATGTGGAAGAAGGTGCTCTGGTCAGATGAAACCAAAATTGAACTTTTTGGCAACAATGCAAAACGTTATGTTTGGCGTAAAAGCAACACAGCTCATCACCCTGAACACACCATCCCCACTGTCAAACATGGTGGTGGCAGCATCATGGTTTGGGCCTGCTTTTCTTCAGCAGGGACAGGGAAGATGGTTAAAATTGATGGGAAGATGGATGGAGCCAAATACAGGACCATTCTGGAAGAAAACCTGATGGAGTCTGCAAAAGACCTGAGACTGGGACGGAGATTTGTCTTCCAACAAGACAATGATCCAAAACATAAAGCAAAATCTACAATGGAATGGTTCAAAAATAAACATATCCAGGTGTTAGAATGGCCAAGTCAAAGTCCAGACCTGAATCCAATCGAGAATCTGTGGAAAGAACTGAAAACTGCTGTTCACAAATGCTCTCCATCCAACCTCACTGAGCTCGAGCTGTTTCGCAAGGAGGAATGGGAAAAAATGTCAGTCTCTCGATGTGCAAAACTGATAGACATACCCCAAACGACTTACAGCTGTAATCGCAGCAAAAGGTGGCGCTACAAAGTATTAACTTAAGGGGGCTGAATAATTTTGCACGCCCAATTTTTCAGTTTCTGATTTGTTAAAAAAGTTTGAAATATCCAATAAATGCCGTTCCACTTCATGATTGTGTCCCACTTGTTGTTGATTCTTCACAGAAAAACACAGTTTTATATCTTTATGTTTGAAGCTTTCGCAAGGCACTGTATATGGGGTTGGGAATGTGTGCAGTTTACTGCAACATTGTGTCCTGGCAGGTTTCATTCAGTATGGCACAATGTTTCAGGGACAGAGTGTTCCATACATTGCCATTAGCTCTAATGGGCACAGCACATTTTATTCTGTCAGGTACTTGTATTCTTGGTCCTGTTCTGGATTATGGAAACCTGTTGAATCTCAGTTGTCTGGCCAACACAGTAAAGGGCGTGGTTGCTATGCTCCTGGCAGGCAGGCAAGGCCCAGATCTGGGTATGACTTTTAGTAGAGGCAGCTGGTACAGACAGACAAGCATGTGTTCTCTCTTTGTCATTTAGTAGAGCATCTTGCTTGCCTCCTTCAAGGACATGGCTAGAAGATCAAAGGCAAAGAGGTTGCCTCCTGCCAGTAATGATCTATTCAAGAAAGCATTATGTCCTCTGCTCTCCTGTTCCCCTTAGAACTGTTACAGTGCGTTGTGGGTGGTCAAGAAGCCATCACCCCATACTACAGTAAGTCACTGCCTCACCCCCGTGCTGAGAGCCAGTTGTGACATACACAGCTTGGATTAGTTGGCCCGGTTTCCGTGATGCTCCCAGTCTCCTGAAATAGAGAGGGAGAAGGATACTCAAGACACAGCAACAACCAGCTGCCTCATACAGAGACAGGAGTTGATAAACAACTGAGCAAAGCCAGAGAAAGACACACTGAAAGAGATAAAGACACTGTATCACACTGAAGAGACAGAGGCAGTTAGAGACCACAGTCAAAACAGAGACCAAGACAGTCACAACAAGCAGTTAGAGACTACTGTCAAAACAGAGACCAAGACAGTCACAACAAGCAGTTAGAGACTACAGTCAAAACAGAGACCAAGACAGTCACAACAAGCAGTTAGAGACCACAGTCAAAACAGAGACCACGACAGTCACAACAGGCAGTTAGAGACCACAGTCAAAACAGAGACCACGACAGTCACAACAAGCAGTTAGAGACCACAGTCAAAACAGAGACCAAGACAGTCACAACAAGCAGTTAGAGACTACAGTCAAAACAGAGACCAAGACAGTCACAACAGGCAGTTAGAGACCACAGTCAAAACAGAGACCAAGACAGTCACAACAAGCAGTTAGAGACTACAGTCAAAACAGAGACCACGACAGTCACAACAAGCAGTTAGAGACCACAGTCAAAACAGAGACCACGACAGTCACAACAGGCAGTTAGGGATTACAGTCAAAACAGAGGCCAAGACAGTCACAACAGGGAGCCACACCTGCATCATAGTAGTGATCAACACAGTCATAGAAAGAGATTCACAAGAGAGACAGAGAGTCACCACTGGGAAATACAGAGTCGTCACTCAGAGCCAGAGAGCCAGGCATGGCCCGGATGACTGCAGAAGGTAAGAGTGAGCGATAAAGCTACCTACTGACCATCTTGTTGTGTTGTGTGATGATGGACGTTAAGTGAAAGGCAGAGGTCATTGAAAGCCTATGGCTTGGGGAACTCTGAGGGTCAGGATCTACAGGATAGAGCACTTCCTATGTGCAAGAAAAGACTGTGACAATAGCCAAACGCAGAGAAAGGGGCATTTTCAGAGGAAATGAAAATCAGTTAGGATAAGTTGACAGTTTGATGATGATGTGTGTTTGGATTCTATGTTATGGCGTGTAGAGGCTTTGACCTTCCTCACAGTGTAACATGTACGCTGGGAGTTGGGAAGCAAGTTCAGGGAGTGTTTTTAATAAATAAATGAACATAGACCAAACAAACACACGGGTAGCGTACAGACATGAACACTGGAACAGAAACAATAAGGCCTCGGGAAAGAACCAAAGGGAGTGACATTTATAGGGAAGGTAATCAGGCAGGGGATTGAGTCTGATGAAGCGCTGATGTGCGTAACGATGATGACAGGTGTGCGTAACAATGAGCAGCTTGATGACTTCGAGCCCCGGGTGAGGGAGTATACGTGATATACGGACTCAAAGTCAACAACTAAATCATGACAGCAAGTAAAACACTTAATAAATGACACCGTTTTTTGCTATCATTAAAACTCACCTAATATGCACTGTTGTTGACTGTGTTGTATGTAGTCACATCCAAAATTATTTGCACCCTTGATAAAGATGCACTAAAAATAAATAGATCTAAAATAATACAAATACCGAGCTACAGTATATTGTCAATGCAAACAAAGGAACAATTATAATATTGTATTCTAATACAATTGCTCAGAGAAAGAGAGCAATAATACAATCCAAAATAGATAGGTGCTAAAATGATTGGCACCCCTGTTTTCAATACTCCTGCACCCTCCCCTTGTGAGGATAACGGCACTGAGACTTCTTCTAAAATGTTTTATGAGATCAGAGAACACATTGGGAGGGATCTTAGACCATTCCTCAATACAGAATCCTTCCAGATCCTTGATATCCTTTGTCTGCGCTTATGGACTGCCCTCTTCAATTCAAACCACACGTTTTCAATGGGTTTCAAGTCCGGAGACATAGATGGCCATTGAACATTTAAAATGTTGTGGTCAATTAACCATTTCTTTGTGGATTTTGATTTGTGCTCTGGGTTATTTTCTTGCTGGAAGATCCACTTGCGGCCAAGTTTCAGCCTCCTACTAGAGGCAACCAGGTTTTTGGCAAAAATATCCTAGTACATGGTAGAGTTCACATGATGCCATTGACCTTAACAAGGGCCTCAGAAACAATGGAAGCAAAACAGCCCCATAACATCAAAGATCCACCACCATATTTTACAGTAGGTATGAGGTTATTTTCTGCATTTGCATTCTTCTTTCGAGGCCAAACCCACCACTGGTGTGCATGGCCAAAGCTATATTTTCATCTCATCTGACCATAACACCCAGTTCTTATCCAAGTGCCAATGCCGTTTAGCAAACTCCAGGATTTACATTGGTTTGTTGCTCTCAATAAAGGCTTTTATTATCCAATACCAG
Organism: Oncorhynchus kisutch; assembly: GCF_002021735.2. NCBI lineage: Eukaryota > Metazoa > Chordata > Actinopteri > Salmoniformes > Salmonidae > Oncorhynchus > Oncorhynchus kisutch. The sequence continues at coordinate 43,288,959 of NC_034195.2, read as the reverse complement.
GGAATGGTGTCCAATACCAGGCAAGTTGACCATTATTCCAATGGTTTTAAACTTCTTAATTCTTGCCCTAATAGTGGTATATTTGTATTTTGTTGGGGGGAGTGGGGAAGCTGTTCCCCAATATGGTCCGTATTACAAAATATATATTTTTTTGCATCCTGTGCGGTATTCATATTTCCATGATCAGCTATAAGTTCATAAACATGTTATATATTGGCATATCCTACTATATGTCACACACCTCCTCACACTTGTATGTTATTTTGCATACTCAACCTCAACCAGTGCAGTAAAAATTACACTACATGACAAAAAGTATGCTCATCTCACTACAAAATCATGGGCATTAATATGGAGTTGGTCCCCCCTTTGCTGCTATAACAGCCTCCACTCTTCTGGGAAGGCTTTCCCCTAGATGTCGGAACATTGTTGCAGGGACTTGCTTCCATTCAGCCACAACAGCATTAGTGAGGTCGGGCACTGACGTTGGGCGATTAGGCTTGGATCGCAGTCAGCGTGCCGATTTATCCTAAAGGTATTAGATGGGGTTGAGGTCAGGGCTCTGTGCAGGCCATTCAAGTTATTCTACACCGATTTCAACAAACCATTTCTGTATGGACCTCGCAAGATATTGTCATGCTGAAACAGGAAAGGGCCTTCACCAAACTGTTGCCACAAAATTAAAAGCTTTGTTCTAGAATGTCATTGTATGCTGTAGCATTGACTTCCCTTCACTGGAACTAAGGGGCCTAGCCCGAACCATGAAAAACAGCCCATTATTCCTCCTCCACCAAACATTACAGTTGGCACTATGCATTCGGGCAGGTAGCGTTCTCCTGGCATCCGCCAAACCCAGATTCGTCCGTCGGACTGCCAGATGGAGAAGTGTGATTCATCACCCCAGATAATGCGTTTCCACTGCTCCAGAGTCCAATGGCGAAGCGCTTTACACCACTCCATCCGACGCTAGGCATTTTGCATGGTGATCTTAGGCTTGTGTGCGGCTGCTCGACCATGGAAACCCATTGCATGAAGCTCTTGACGAACAGTTCTTGTGCTGACCTTGCTTCCACAGTTTGGAACTCGGTAATGAGTGTTGCTACTGAGGACAAATTATTTTTACGCGCTATGCGCTTCAGCACTTGGTGGTCCCTTTCTGTGAGCTTGTGTTGCCTACCGCTTCGCGGCTGAGCCATTGTTGCTCCTAGACATTTCCACTTCACAATAACAGCACTTACAGTTGACTGGGGAAGCTCTAGCAGGGCAGAAATTGGACGAACTGACTTGTTGGATAGGTGGCATCCTATGATGGTGACGTGGAAAGCCACTGAGCTCTTCAGTACGGCCATTCTACTTGCAATTTTTGTCTATGGAGATTGCATGGCGGTGTGCTCGATTTTATACACCTGTCAGAAAGGGGTGTGACTGAAATAGAAGAATCCACTAATTTTAAGGGTTGTCCACATACACTACAACATGTGTTTTTCCTGTTTTGTATCATATTGTACAACAGCTAATGAAACTAAAACTGTAAAAGTGTTATCAGTGTTATTTCCTGATAGTGGTTGGTTTAAATCAGCCTGTTTGCATGGGCAGGAGTTTCGGCTTGCCTGGTGACATTACCAGTTGGTAAATTGGTTAATAGACCAAAAACAAGGAGAGTTCCAAACCTCTCTGCCAATAAAAGCTAGTTTTACCTTTTCCCCTCCCACTCAGACCACAGACATTCCTAGCAAAATTATTGTTAGCAAAAATTTTTTTTGCTAAAAATACATTTTAATGGAAAACTATTACAAGGTACATAATTGTTACGCAGAAATGTTTTGATGTTGATATACAAACAGCTGCATTGGACCTTTCAATACGTTATTAATGCTTTTTCTAAAATGATTTATAAACAAAATATATATAGTCACTTACATAATTGGACACAGAGAGGCTGGGTAATTTATAAATCCATTTTAAGGACATTGAGCATATGTCACAACCATGTGTGTTAAACCTAAAAAAGGACATTATATTTCATGTATACAGTGTGCTCGATCAGTCCTGCATAATAAAAGCTCCTGTGTGTTCCTCTGTTTCAGTAGAGATGCCGCGTCAGTTCCCCAAGGTCTTGCTGAGCGAGGTGGATGAGTCAGTGCGTCTGCTGGCAGAGAAGGTGTATGCCTCGGCGCTGAAGGAGGAGGACACCAAGGATTCCCTGTCCATGTACACGGTGTCCGAGGACTGTCCCATCGGCATGAACCAGGTCCGGGAGCGAGAGATGCTCAAGGAGATCGCTGAGCAGTACTCTGAAGAGAGCACTAAAAGGTCAGAGGGCACAAATCAATTAATGGGGTCTAATTGTCAGTTTGATTCCGTTCAAGTCAAATTAACTTAAATTAAATTCCTGACTTTTTGTCAGTTAGGTTCATTTTCCTCAAGTGACTTGAACATCATGGAGTTGACCTCACTTGATTTTCAATAGGAGTCTGCATAGAGTCTGTATTTTCCACCTATCGACTTGTATGATGTTGGTTTCTCCAGGAAGAAGAGTTTCAAAATGAAGCGTTCCCAGTCATTATCTCAGCAGTTCCCCAGTTCCCTCAACATCTGTCCAGAGTGGGCTTTGTCTGTGGTCGCCCCTCTGTTCACCCCTGGCGCCCACTCCCTAGAGTTCCAGAGGGTCACCATTAGCGGAGACTATTGTGCAGGGGTAAGGGGCATTATATAATAATATATTCATTCATCATGTAATCACATCACAAATAATTTCCTACTACATGCAATGGCTGAAAAGTTATATCAAGGCATGGGCTGGCCATTTCTAATTCCTATGGTCTTGTCAACACATGTTTTTCCCAGATCACAGTGGAGGACTATGAGCAGGCAGCCAAAACCCTGATTAAAGCCCTATTTATCAGGGAGAAGTACTCCAGGCTGGCCTACCATCGCTTCCCCAGGACCACCGCCCAGTTCCTCCGCAGCGCTGAGAACCAGAAGTGGAACGTGGAGGAGGAGATCTTGCCAGGTAGAAAATCAAACTGTACACAGCCGGGTATCAACCATATACCAATACCTGTTCATCAATCTAACAAGTTCTACAGTGTAGGACATTTGATCAAAGTGCTCTAGGAACAGCTTTGCCTTGATTACTTCTGAGCTCAAGCTTTCGAAAAGGACCCAAAGGAATAGTAACTCCACTCGAGACACTCAGATTCTTCTGAAGCCGTTTCCTCTCTCTCCCTTCTGTTCACCCATCTAATCCTGTCCTCCGTAGACATGTGCCCCTGCCCTCAAGAGGGGGAGGATCCATACACTATGGAGGGCATCCCTGATGATCTGAACTACGCATTGCAGATGAAGGACGGCATTGTTTATGTGTACAATGACGCAGAGGCCCTGAAGCAGCAGCAGCCCCGCAGCCTGCCCTACCCTGACCTGGAGACCTTCGCCATTGACCTCAGCCATGTCCTCGCCATGATCGCCGACGGGCCCACGTGAACACCCCACCGCCCACATCACCACCTCACACAGACTGTTGCCCAATTCTCAATCACCCATCTATTACGGTGTTTGTAATATCATCTAATATCATTCTTCTCACAGGAAAACGTACTGCCACAGACGACTGAACTTCATGGCCTCCAAGTTCTATCTGCATGAGATGCTGAATGAGATGGCTGAGCTGAAGGAGCTGAAACGTGTTCCTCACAGAGACTTCTATAACGTCAGGAAGGTTGGTGATATATAGAATATAAGGCGTAATACAAATAAATAGGGTTGAACAACTCCCATGATTACATTTCACTGACTCAAGCTGTGCTTTAGAACAAACAGACACATTTTTTCTGGCTTATGTTTCCTCGTACATGCAGGTAGACACTCACATCCACGCAGCTGCTTGCATGAACCAAAAGCACCTGCTGAAGTTCATCCAGACCACCTACAAGACCGAGGCGGACCGAGTGGTGCTGGAGAAGGGGGGCCAAAAGCTCACCTTGAAACAGGTGTTTGACACCCTGACCATGGACCCCTATGACCTCACTGTGGACTCCCTGGACGTTCACGCTGTAAGAATGTTCCCAAAACACTTCATATTCTAATGCTTGAAATAATATTGGACAGTATTTAGGTTATTACAGTTTATAGGTTACATCAATTTAACACATTTAAAACACCTATTCTGCTCCACGATTAAACTGTTCATGAGCAGTTTATAGCACCTTTATAATGCACATATGAATATTCAGAATTAAGTCTGTAAACAATTGCAGTTTGGCACTAGGTTCCATGTAACTTGGCAGCAGTTTCTCTGAGAATGGTGTTTACTCTTAGGGAAGGCAAACATTCCACCGCTTTGACAAGTTCAACTCCAAGTACAACCCAGTGGGAGCCAGCGAACTCCGAGAGATTTACCTGAAAACAGACAACTACATCAAAGGGGAATACTTTGCTCGCATCATCAAGGTATAGCGTCAACTTATGCACAGCTTCACTATCGTGGGCATCTCTAACATCCTGCTATTCACTTCCTCTATAACAGGAAGTGGCCCATGAGTTGGAGGAGAGTAAGTACCAGCACGCAGAACCCCGTATGTCTATCTACGGCCGCTCCCCCGTCGAGTGGGAGAGCCTGGCCTCATGGTTCATCCAGCACAAGGTGCACTCCCCCAACATGCGCTGGGTCATCCAGGTACCCAGGATCTAGTAAGTGCCACGAATAGAAGAATTATGCACATCCAAACCTGGCACAGAAGCTGGACAAAATTAAGATAAAGGCAATGCTGCTCTCAATGCTGATTTTAAAATGAGTGACACTATAATGCTTCAGCCGTAATGGTCTTTGTAAGACTTACACTACTTGTAATTGTTCCATGGCAGTGGACACGTATAAAATGTGACGTGTTACATTGTAAACCAGGGTGATGGTCCATATTCAATAGCTGTTATTTAACTTTTACCCCGTTGATTAACAGCTCTTGTTTGCACATAACAAACAATGGTAGGTGTGTAAGACGCACAAAGGCTAGAAGGAATGGTGCTGGTACTTGTACAAACAAAGGCAGTGGTCAACATTATTATCAAATCAATCAACAGTTGAACTGAATCAATCATCAGTCTTACAGTGATCGAGCAAATTACATGTCTAAAGATATCCGTTTCACAAATGTATCGTTTTGTCTTGCAGTGACATTTTCAAGTCGAAGAACATAATACCGAACTACGCCAAGCTGCTGGAAAATATTTTCCTCCCACTGTTCAAGGCTACAGTCAATCCACAAAAGAACAAGGAGATGCACGTTTTCTTGAAATATGTGCGTATTTACAACACATGGCAGGGTGGCTAAACTTTATCAGACTGCTTCTACAAGTCAGAAATGTTGGTGAAAGAGCTATAATTCACATTCATCCTAATAATCAAAATGTTGATATTAGATTGCATTTATACAGTGGTACTTTACCCTGGATCTCAAAGCATCTTACAGTGCATGAGAGTACCTCACTACTTCCTCCACCACCAATAGGTAGAACCCTCCTGGGTCTAGCATCATGCATGGCAGACATTTTGTGCCAGAATGTCTACCGTGCACCAGCTATGGCACATTCTCAGATCCCCACCTCCTGTCCTGTAGGTAACTGGGTTCGACAGTGTGGATGATGAGTCCAAGCACAGCGACCACATGTTCTCCTACAAGAGCCCCAAACCTGAGGAGTGGACCTCAGGCGAAAACCCACCCTACAGTTACTACCTCTTCTACATGTACGCCAACATCATGGTGCTCAACAACCTGAGGAAGTAAGTCCATGCTCCGGACCAGGGTGTCAAGTAAACATGTATTGTATTGATAGTATTCCCGTGTGTAGCCTACTGCTATGATTAAAGGTAGACTCAGCAATATAAGGTATAATATATATTTATTTGTCCTACTGTTACATAAATATGTCTTCTCCGTCTTTATGTAATGTGACGCGTCATTGTTTGTTTTCCCCAGGGAACGAGGCCTCAATACCTTCCAGTTCCGGCCCCACTGTGGCGAGGCCGGGTCCATCACCCACCTGGTCTCTGCCTTCCTCACGGCAGACAACATCTCCCACGGCCTCAACCTAAAGAAGGTCCGACACCTCAACTCTGACCCCTAATCATTACCTATGAAATGGCCAAGATTGGGTAGTAACGGATTACATGTAACAGGGATTATAATCTTTAAATGCGGTGCTGAACCACAGCTTTCAGTGGGAATGGAAGCGTTTCACTTCTGCTCTAATCCATTTCAAATCTCCAAAACGGCCAAAATTGCTTGCTTTCTACAGAAACTTTTTTTTAACCCAAAAAAGTCAGACAGCCCACTGACTGAGAACTGAGTTATTCCACATTTCATCAGGATCTTTGTGTCAAAAGGGCATTATTGATCAACGCAGCTCCATCCTGTTTAGTTCCCAATGTCTGGGATGACACATGACAAATCAGCTGCTTACTCAGCTACATTTCTAGTTTCAGTGGAAACGAGTACACTAAAAATGACCTGCGTCTTTGCAGACAGATCTATGTGTTTTTGTAAACTTTTAGTCTAGTCAGAATATTTGCACAATTGATCATCCAAATCACGAAGTAATCAGATTTATCTGGGATCTGTTACATCTGTCTATTGAAGGCGTTATCATACCTGACTGTTATGTTAAGGGTTGGTCAGTAAATCAAGACCTATAATTGCACAATCGGAGATGAGGTTTGAGCCTTCTCTGGAAGTTGACAGTGAAGCTGACCTTTTAGTAGTGATGCCATTTCATCAAGAAGATGCAGCAGACAGCCGAGCCAGCACTTGCCTAAATTAGGTAGGCAGTTAGAAAGGGAACTGATCGGTCATGGCCCTGGACATGGGTCATGGCCAAGACAAAGGGAGTTTTGACATCTCTCCATCACTCTCCTTCCCCAGAGTCCTGTGCTGCAGTACCTGTACTACCTGGCCCAGGTCCCCATCGCCATGTCTCCTCTGAGCAACAACAGCCTGTTCCTGGAGTACTCCAAGAACCCTCTCAAGGAGTTCCTCCAGAAAGGCCTGTGTGTGTCCCTGTCCACCGACGACCCCATGCAGTTCCACTACACCAAGGTCACTGGGCACTTCAGTAGATAGATCTAAAAGGATTGGATAGGTGTAAGCAATGTGGCAGAAGTTACAACTAGCCCACCAGAAGGCAAGATGAAGCTATCACCATAATGTTTTATATCTATCCAACCCAGCCGCACAGCTGCAAGAGTAACAATTGTAAAATCAATGTTTGACGGTCAATCTTCTGTGTGTGAAATAAAATAGCATGTTAGCAAAGAAGCTTTGGGAAAACTCCCCCGTCTGTTTGTCCATGCTGCAGGAGGCCTTGATGGAGGAGTATGCCATTGCAGCCCAGCTGTGGAAGCTGAGTACCTGTGACACGTGTGAGATCGCCAGGAACAGTGTGCTGCAGAGTGGTCTGTCTCATCAGGTACAGTAAACAACAGCAAATACTTGGTAAATAGAACTGCTTGATAAATTGTAGTGTTGTGGTAAACACTAGTAATGCCTGGCATGCTGACTATGACAGATGTCTTAAACCTCCTGAAAATTACGCTCAGGCCGACAGTTCAGGAGAACACACCATGACATCACCTCATAAGTGATTTCTGTAGCCATCCCCCTCCTCATGTAATTCCTGAGTATGCCTCAGTGTGCTGTGTCACAGAGGTGACATATATCCCCCTTTACTCCTGCCAGGAAAAGATGCACTTCCTGGGGCCCAACTACCTGCAGGACGGGCCGGAGGGAAATGACATCAGACGGACCAACGTGGCTCAGATCCGCATGGCCTACCGGCACGAGACTCTGTGCAATGAGCTCAGCTTCCTGGTGGAGGCCGTAAAGTCAGAGGCCAGCGGAACCCAGGTAGAGTGACCACAGCAGAGAGACCCTTTTACACATACCGAGCTGAGCCAGGCTTAACCAAGCTGAGTTGTACAGTGCTTGCCGTGTCAGTGGTTACACATTCACTGCACAGTAGTTGCTAGAACCATGCTGGAAAGGTCCATGTGAAAAGATAGTATCTGAGACAGCACTGTATGGTTTGGGTCAGGAGATAATGTGACCTTTAGTCTCTCTCTATTTCAGCTCTAGGCCACAGCCAAGTACTGTACTGGGTCGTTCCATGAAATTAGTGCCTTTTGCATCCCTTTGTTATTTTATGTAGAAATTGTGCACCAATATTGAATTTTAAAGCCTTTTATATTAAATACTAACTTTTAATATAGACCACATGGAGAATTCAATCAGATTTTTTACTTGAACGAAGACTTGCTAAAGTGCGAAAACTCAGCATTTTGACATGTCCCAACATGCACCTTCTGTGACTTCTTGGAAGATTCAACCCATTTAACCCTTCCTTAAATGTCTCAGGTTTTCAACATCATGGTAAAGCCCTAGTTAATTTGTAGCTTTGACAAAGTCATTTCTAAAAATGATTATTAATTTAATCTGATTAGTGATTTATTTACATCAGTCCCTCATTTTAACGTCAACCATGTTACGTGAACTGAAATTCTGTTTTAATATATTGAAACCATTCCTTTATAGTTTTTTCAAAAGAAACATTGAAAATCTAATTGTCAAATCATAGTGTAAAAGCAGGTGAGCTGGTTCTACTCTTCTTGGCCATTTGCTGGTGTTTAGTGGCAGAAAACTGAGAAGGTCGAGCATTACAGGTCAACCCTGTTACCCATAGATATACAGATAGAAGCTTGCATTCTGTTGTACACAAGCTTCTATTCCCACTCTCACATGGGGATTTATGGCTGATTTAAGATGAAATCGTCAACCCTGCTACAGTCAACCCTGTTACAGTCAACCCTGCTACAGTCAACCCTGTTACAGTCAACCCTGCTACAGTCAACCCTGTTACAGTCAACCCTGTTACAGTCAACCCTGCTACAGTCAACCCTGTTACAGTCAACCCTGCTACTTTATTTGTCACTTAATAGGCTCTAGTAAAAAAAAGACCTTGAGAAAGACCTTGAGAAAGACCTTGAGAAAGACCTTGAGAAAGACCTTGAAAAAAAGACCTTGAGAAAGACCTTGAAAAAGACCTTGAGAAAGACCTTGAAAAAAAGACCTTGAGAAAGACCTTGAAAAAGACCTTGAGAAAGACCTTGAAAAAAAGACCTTGAGAAAGACCTTGAGAAAGACCTTGAGAAAAAGACCTTGAGAAAAAGACCTTGAGAAAAAGACCTTGAGATGGAAAATGTGTTTTTTATTAACATGAATGTGTGCTCTTTATGACAAAGTAAAATTAGGAGAACAGACCTTTTTTTTTTAGCAAGTTACACTTCTCAAAACGCACCAAAATGGTGAAAAGATCCAACTGTTACTGGGCTATGGTAATACTGAGAGAATAAGGCACCTTGCTATATGAATAAGACCGTACTGTGTAAGCTACACCACATCAAGCCAAGCTAACAGCACCATACTAGGCAAATCACAGTACCCATGTCCTCTGTTGACTCATTTGCATGCAGGTTTTTTTATCGTTGAGAAAGCAGAACTTACTCGCTACCTAATTTTCTCATGTTGTCCTAGAAAACCAGTTTTGTAGTTGAACATGAGAGCCAGAGGGACACTGCCTGTACACTGCCAGTACACTGCCACTCCCAGGTCCTGTTAAAAAAAAATACTACCAACTGTGCCAATACAAGAGTTCTCACACCAGAATGAAAGCCAATCCGAGAGCATAGCCATTTTTGTTGTTGTTCTTGTCTTTCTATTTGAATTACAGTACATAATGGTAGAAGGGATATTATTGTGTTCTATCAGGTGAAGGGACTCACATTTAAAGAAGTTACTAAGTTCGTAGCTGGGTATGAGAGGAGTGGTGTTTTCTATTATACAACTTTGGTAAGAGGTTAACTACGGAGCACTTTCTATAATGTTGAATTGCTTCTCTTATGTGGGCATCATACCATGGACAAAAATCACTTGACAAAAGGTGAACTGTAATCATGTGGCGACTATGACAAACTTTCATCCTAGAATTGGTTCATTGTCTGAATGCAGCATAAATGTCACTCAACTGTACGTGTATGATCGGGAAATTTGTTTTTATATGACAATAAAGAGCTACTTAGAATAGGCGTCTGTGTCAAATACTGTAACAAATGCACCTGAAACACAAAGTTGGTCAAATATGAGACTGACAACCACCTGAGGTTGCCAACATGTAATAAAATAAGACAATATACATAACTGCTCTCTTTATTAGCCTGTTGTTGGTTTATGTTATGAATGTTCAGAGACAGTTCAGTTTATCAATTAACAAGAAAAGACCATAATCATAGTTAACTAGCAAGTTGCGTCCTAAACATCCTGAATTAGTCATTCTAAAGTACTCCAGCCAACTACAGGTGCAGTTACAGAGTACATGCTACCACCTATAGGCCACCATAGAACATTGCACTCAAATGCTAAATGCAGTTTGTCTTTCATAAAATTACTAGGCTGTGCGCTTCTGTAAACAACCAGGTTGAACACAGGATATTGATGTAACTGAAGACTGCGTTAGCCCACTGAGCTAAAGCCTAGTTGTTAGCTCTGGTTGCTAACACAAGTCCTCAGGCAAAGTTACTCATCTTGTAAGTGTAGAGCCCTGCTACACTTCTAAAGGACATCAATTATGTTGTTGTGGATTTAGCTTTACTCAAAGACGCACAATAATAATATGATTGTCACAGCGAAATACAAAAGTGTTCAAAAGTGCAATTGGTCAACATTACAAACCCAAAATACTTTGACAGATTTGGTTAAAAATGTTCTGTGGACTAATATTTTTTTTAATATGTTAAATCATTGTTTAACTAACAGTGAGTAAAGTGCATATACAAAACAGCTTCAATCTTTAGTTACCTAATGGGAATTAAAAAATATATGTATTATTTTAACATTCACTCAGTCTCTCACACTTAATAAAAAGTACATTATTTATAACATCCAATGCACTGGCCTGGGTATCAGTGATATAATAAATAATTATTGTTAATAATAATGCAGAAGTTTTGTTTTAATTATGTTAAAAATAGTTGATAGAAATCACCTCACCCTAACATGTTGATTAAAGAGAAAATAGAAAGCTTGTCCTGGCTAAAGCATCCATGAGATTATTGTACTTATTTTCACATTTCATGAAATTACAAACCATTCCCACAGAGTGTGTGGATTTCAAAATTAAAGTATTCATGTGACTACAGTGATTTATGCAAAGTTCAACAGCAGTTACAGAGCTGCCTATAACAGTTATACTAAAACATCTACTATTATCCAGGATTCAAAGCGCAATTCTAAGAGTAGGTATAACCAAGCTGAACGGAAACAATGTGGCCAACTTATTAGGTACACTCATCTAGTACCAGGTCGGACCCTCATTTGCCTCGAGAACAGCCTGAATTTGAAAGGGCATGGAAACATTGCTCAATTGATATTAAGGGACCTAAAGTGTGCCAGGAAAGCATCCCCCACACCGTTACACCACCAGCTTGTACTGTTGAAAAAAGGCAGGATGGGGCCATAGACTCATGCTGCTTATGCCAAACCCTGACTCTACCACCAGCATGACGCAACACGAACCAGGATTGGTCGGACCAGTCAGTGTTTTTCCACTCCTCAATTGTCCAGTGTTGGTGATCATGTGCCCACTGGAACTAATTCTTCTTGTTTTTAGCTGATAAGAGTGGAACCCGGTGTGGTCGTTTGCTGTAATAGCTCATCTGTGACAAGGACCAGTGAGTTGTGCGTTCTGAGATGCTGTTCTGCACACCATTGTTGTACTGCGTCATTATTTACCCGTTTGTGGCCCGCCTTTTAGCTTGCAAGATTCTTGCCATTCTCCTTCGACCTCTCATCAACGAGCTGTTTATGACCATAGAACTGACTGGATGTTTTGTTGTTTATCGCACAATTCTTGAACAACCCTACACTCTGTCATGCCTGGAAAGCCCAGGAGGCCGGGCCTCTGAGATACTGGAACCGGCGTGCCTGGCACCGATGAGCAAACCATGCGTAAAGTCGCATAGGTCAGTTTTGCCCATCCTAACATTCAATCGAACAGAATGCCTCGATGTCTGTCTGCCTGCTTTATATGGCAAGCCACGGCCACGTCACTCACTGTCTGTAGAAACAAACCATTTTCATGAATGGGGTAGTGTACCTAATAAGCTGGCCACCATGTGTATATACACATCTTTAAATCTTATATACACATCCACTTTGGAGAGCAATCATGTAAAAATATGGAAAAGTAAAAAAGAGAACATAAAATAAATATAATCAGTGGTTATTGCTAAAAGTGAAGATCACATAGGCACATTTCTATAAAGCAAACTAAATCCTATCTACATACCCCAAAACTAGGCCAAGGTTTTTTCCTGATGAGGAAAAACTACAGGCCCTACACTAAGTCAGGAAAAACCCCTAACTATTCCCGATGTCAGTTTGTCTGTCACTAGTTTATCAAAGTGTCTTAGTGTTGAGCAGTTTACGGTCTGTGTGGATGGCCTGCCTCGTCAGCCAGGTTGAGGATACAGCCAGCTATGTCCTCCTCTGTAGGGGCATCAGGCATCACCCACGACTCATTAGCAGCGGTCACTTGCAAGCGGCATATCGGACAATTCCTGCTCTGCCCACTCCTATGAAAACAAACCAATTCATTGAATTGACTCAAATTACTCATTAAAATGGACCTTGTGACAACAGATGTATCTATGGACGGTTGTGGCTTGTGTCCATCTCTCTTACCACTTGTCAATGCACTTCTGACAGAAGCTATGAGCACAAGGCAGGATGAGGTCAGATTTCCCATCCATGCAGATACAGCACTCTTCCTCATCAGTCAACTGCTTTACCCTGTATGGGAATAAACATAATGGCTTGCATCACTCAGCTTCCAGACTTCCTCTTTCTCACAATAGAGAAGAGCAAAGTAATAAATGAGACTTGGAAGGATGGCAACGCAAGACTACACACAGAAATATGAAAGAAAACACAGTGATGTACTAACCTGCCCATCCACATGCTGGCCTGACAGGAGTCCCCTGATGGGAGGTTTCCAGATGGGAGGTTTCCAGATGGGAGCCTGGCGCCCTCTGCTGACAGCACCTCTGCTGCCTGGCTGGTAATGTCACGGTACAGCTGAATGAACTGGTACAGGTTCATGATGCGAGACGCCTCCACCATCCCATTCTCTTTGTTGATCTGACAAACCACAGGGCAATAAGACACTTTTCAGTCTCAAAAACATGCACATGCCATCACACACTGCAAATGACAAACAATTTAAGTTTCAAAAACACACACATGCCCCGTAAACAGCTAGCGAGAATGGAGACAAGTCTTATTCATTAGAGACCAACTTCCGTTTGTCCCTCTCTCACCTTGGTACAAACTATCCTCACAGCCACTTTCCACAGAGCAGAGGCGTCCGAGCCAGTCTGGACTTCAAAGATAAGGTGTTTTTGCTGTCCAGCTGCAAGCTTAGCTGTCCTGTCCAGTTCACATTCATGGAGAAACATTGTTTGAATTATTTGACCGTAAGGGAAGGACTCACTAACGGGAACAGTGTAATAGTCATGGAGAAACATTGTTTGAATTATTTGACCGTAAGGGAAGGACTCACTAACGGGAACAGTGTAATAGTCATGGAGAAACATTGTTTGAATTATTTGACCGTAAGGGAAGGACTCACTAACGGGAACAGTGTAATAGTCATGGAGAAGATTAGGCTCACCCCCACCAATTATTGGGATGTTTGATTATCATGAGTCATGACATTTTTGCAATATTTTATGATCACTCTTAAAGTTATCTAAGAGTTTGTTTTATGCCACTGGTTAAGTGCTGTCGTCCAACCAAAGCAATGCACTTTCTGTTCAATTCAACACTGACACCAAACTACCCTTATTTTCTGTCACTTACTGCCTATGAGAGCTAAAAGCATACTGATTGGGGAAGAGACTAAGTTAAATTCCAGTAGGCCGAGAATGCTCTAGCTAGAGCTGGGACACTAATCGACATTTAGTAGTAGTTTAAATGATCATTTAAAAAATGTAAACGTTCCAACGTTATATCAATTCAGGCAATTTATTGCCGCTCTCTAGCTCTTGACTATGTTCATAATCTGGATGGTGTCAGTTAATAACCAGTGGTGTAATTGGATAATGATCAAGAAGTGCCAGAGGAGGACCAGTATCACTTTTGGGCCTTAGCCTACCATCTGGAAATGAAAGACAGCTATTCTCTTTGCCTACTGACTTATTACAAAGAACAGTGGAAACATGGAGTATATTGACAGTATGACAAAACATGGTCAGCCTTACATGTCATTGAGCTCTGCCACCCTGCCCAGGAACTCCTCGTAGTTGAGGTAACCGCTGTCTGTTACCAGCCTGGCGTGTTTCATCAGCTTCTCAGGTAGACTGGTCATCACCGCCTGGCCTGAGATCTGCTGGCCCATCCCGACCGCGCTCACACAAAAGCACTATGAGAAGACGGTGCAGGGGGGCCTGACCGGGGGAAACCCAAACAAACACAAGCAAAGTCACCAAGTCATGTACCTACTGTCTAGAGCAGTGGATCCCAAACTTTTTATAGTCTCGTACCCCTTCAAACATTCAACTGCGTACCCCTTCTTGTACCAGGGTCAGCACACTCTCAAATGTAGTTTTTTGCCATCGTTGTAAGCCTGCAACACACACACACACAATACATTTCTTAAACATAAGAATGAGTGAGTTGTCATCACAACCCGGCTCATGGGTAGTGACAAAGAGCTCTTATAGGTCCAGGGCACAAATAATAATATAAAAACAATCAATCATTTTGCTCTTTATTTAACCATCTTACATATAAAACTTTATTTGTTAATTGAAAATTGTGAATAACTCACCACAGGTTAATGAGAAGGGTGTGAATAACTCACCACAGGTTAATGAGAAGGGTGTGAATACCTCACCACAGGTTAATGAGAAGGGTGTGAATAACTCACCACAGGTTAATGAGAAGGGTGTGAATAACTCACCACAGGTTAATGAGAAGGGTGTGAATAACTCACCACAGGTTAATGAGAAGGGTGTGAATAACTCACCACAGGTTAATGAGAAGGGTGTGAATAACTCACCACAGGTTAATGAGAAGGGTGTGAATAACTCACCACAGGTTAATGAGAAGGGTGTGAATAACTCACCACAGGTTAATGAGAAGGGTGTGAATAACTCACCACAGGTTAATGAGAAGGGTGTGAATAACTCACCACAGGTTAATGAGAAGGGTGTGAATAACTCACCACAGGTTAATGAGAAGGGTGTGAATAACTCACCACAGGTTAATGAGAAGGGTGTGAATAACTCACCACAGGTTAGTGAGAAGGGTGTGAATAACTCACCACAGGTTAATGAGAAGGGTGTGAATAACTCACCACAGGTTAATGAGAAGGATGTGAATAACTCACCACAGGTTAATGAGAAGGGTGTGAATAACTCACCACAGGTTAATGAGAAGGGTGTGAATAACTCACCACAGGTTAATGAGAAGGGTGTGAATAACTCACCACAGGTTAATGAGAAGGGTGTGAATAACTCACCACAGGTTAATGAGAAGGGTGTGAATAACTCACCACAGGTTAATGAGAAGGGTGTGAATAACTCACCACAGGTTAATGAGAAGGGTGTGAATAACTCAGCACAGGTTAATGAGAAGGGTGTTCTTGAAAGGACGCACATATCTCTGCAATGTTGGGTTGAGAGTCTGTCTTAAATAATTTTCCACACACAGTCTGTGCCTGTATTTAGTTTTTATGCTGTGAGGGCCTAGAATCCACTCTCACACAGGTACGTGGTTGCAAAAGGCATCAGTGTCTTAACAGCGCGATTACTCTGGAGCGCAGCCCAATCCAGAAACCTGGCAGTGGCTAATGATGAAATAACATTTTCACAGAATCGCTTGTTGCGTTTTCTCTTGTTCAGATATCGGTAAGTGGACTGGAAGCAGGGCATGAAAGGGATAACGAATTCAGCTGTTTGTGCCATCCGTTTTGGGAAAGTACCTGCGTAATTGCGCACCCAATTCACTCAGGTGCTTCGCTATATTACATTTGACATCGTCCGTAAGCTTGAGTTCATTTGCACACAAAAACAAATCATACAATGATGGAAAGACCTGTATGTTGTCCTTGTTAATGCAGACAGAAAAGAGCTCCAACTTCTTAATCATAGCCTCAATTTTGTCCCGCACATTGAATATAGTTGCAGACAGTCCATTGAATATGGTTCATGTAATCCTAGATTCAGATCATTCAGGTGAGAAAAAAACATCCCCCAGATAGGCCAGTCGTGTGAGAAACCCGTCATCATGCAACGGTCAGACAAGTGACTATTATGGTCAGTAAAGAAAACTTTAAGCTCGTCTCTCAATTCAAAAAGCGTGTCAATACATCGCCCCTTGATAACCAGCTTCGGTAAGTTGTAAAAGTGTTACATGGTCGCTGCCCATATCATTGCATAGTGCAGAAATTACACGAGAGTTCAGCGGCCTTGCGTTAACAAATTTAACAATTTTCACTGTAGTGTCCAAAACATCTTTCAAGCTGTCAGGCATTCCCTTGGCAGCAAGAGCCTCTCGGTGGATGCTACAGTGTACCCAAGTGGCGTTGGGAGCAACTGCTTGCACACACGTTACCAGTCAACTATGGTCTCCCTATCACGCCATCAGTACAGATACCAACATGAGCAGCAGCTACATTTAGCTACATACGGACTGTTAGTGGAATTCCCGTGAGAGAGTAATGGTTAATGTGATTGGATGTTCATTATTTGACTAGGCTAACTGTATTTGACATTGTGTTGTTATTTCGCTGAACACTAGATGGTTTAATTTAATGTGACAGTGAAACAAGGCTACTCAGGCAAGAAAAAAAACCTCACCCAAATGTATAGCCCCATTAGAAAATATAAATGTGATTTATTTTTTCTGCGACTTTTTTGGGGCGTACCCCCAACGGCATTGCGCATACCCCTGTAAATGGCTCATTTTCCTCTCCTCCCCATGGCAAAATGAGTAGAATTCCATGACATTAGATATAAAATTGCTAAATCTTCTCTCCGCCCCATGGCAAAATGAGTAGAATTCCATGACATTAGATATAAAATTGCTAAATCTTCTCTCCGCCCCATGGCAAAATGTGTAGAATTTGAGATATTAAATAACCTTAGTCATTTTGTAAACATATCTAAAGGGATGGACAGCTAGGTAACTTTACTTTCAATGCATTGACATGGCAATATAATGTTACAATTACTGTTATATCCACTTGAATAATGAGGCAGTTAGAGCTGCACAAAACAGCCATACCGGGCTAGCTAGTTACAAGCACAGAATTGATAGGTTTATATATCAAAGATAAGTTTACGTTAATGTGTCCAGAAAAACCTCATCACCAATATCAATGTTACAATAGTAACTATAACTAATGATGTCAGGACTGTTATGTAATCAACTCAAACATCAGTTAACATGGTGGCTTCAATTTGTTACTTTGTAACTATAACATTGATAAGATTCCTACAAAATGATCTGCTTTTCATAGACAAGTATTCTTAGCGTGGTCGTTAATAAATAAACCATTTTTTCCCCACATAGGTATTTCATTTGGAACAATACGGATATTTTGTATAGAAGTAAAGTCTATTTTTTAAGAAATGGTTTAATAATCATGTCTTGCTGGTGAGTCAACTTTTTAATGCAGAAGGATTGTTACTCAATTATGAGGAATTTTTACCTCATTACAATATCCCTGTTACACCTAGAGAGTTTGCCATAGTCTTTGATGCTATTCCATCTGGAACTCTCATGTTGTTTAGAGGTGTAACCAGACCTCACCTTCCTGACCTGCCCTTGCTTGATCCAGTTGTCGCTCCAATAGTAAACATGTGTTTCTCCTTGCTCCCTCAGAATAACAGATCTATACGTGCTTAATTTCAAAAGGGATATTGTATCCATTCCTTATGTCACACAGACAACTATCGGGAAAAAAGTATGGTTATTACCACATAAATACCTGCCTGTTAACAAGGTCAAAGAGATCTAATTCAGAATGATCTGTAAGTATTACATGAAGACACTCAGACATGAACCGTACTTTTTATGTTGAGCATCCAGAAACAGTTTCTACATGTAAAGAAATTATGGAAAGATATTCATAGTTGAATAATTGTTAATATTCTTGATTACTTGTTTTTTTAATGGGAGAACGTTCTGCTTCCTTAACTATAAAAAGGATGAAGAAAAACAATTCTCAATCTAATTCTGCTAATGGAAAACTTACATATTGATAAATGTAAATGCACTTGTAATTAACCACTCTTCCGTGTTTTCTATAAGTAATTCGAGCAGTACATAAAACCATTCTACATTCTTCTAACAAGAAAGCTGCTAAAACAATCAATGTGTGCATCTTTTAAGGTATTTGTATAATCTGTCATTTGTTGTAACCCCTAGCATATGTTATCATTGTATGTTTGTATATTTCTTGTATGCATACTGGTTTTTCTGCAATACAATAAAATGTGACCAAAAAAAGAGAATTAAAAAAACGTCAGTTAGCAAGCTAGCGTAGTTTGCCTTGAAACGAAAACTTGTTGTCACACGAAAGGCTTGATCAGCCTTTGGCATTTTATCTACAGTACTGCATCTGTCACATGCATCGCACTAATTATCTACGTTAGCTAACTAACGTTATCACAATTTATTTATTGGTAGGCTCAGATGCTAACTTAGATAGCTAACGCTAGCTAAGAGAAAAACACAAGCCCATATAAGAAAATCAGTCCACATTTGGTGATAACAGTTCAGCTTACCTGGTATTGCTACGTGTCAACATCGATATTTCGCAAACCACATGCAATCAGCAACGTTTATTTTGTTTGAGTGTCTGTGTTGTGGTTTTTGTGTGCTGGCAAGCCTGTCGCAGAATGATGACGAAAGAAAATAGTACGCAAACGTCGCACTGGATTTTTTTATGCAGATCAATGGTGGCTCTCAAACCAAATTAAAGCAAACTCAATTAATTCATGAATGTGTTCTTAAAGAAAGAAATAACTGGAATAGTAATAAAAACATGGACAGGCAAACATTTTGCACAATGTTTTTTATGTTTGTGTATATTAGTATTTTGCAACTAAGCAAATTCATGAATGTAGGCTACACCAGAGAAGAGCCAAAGCGAGAGGGTAAGCAGCAATGCCAGGGATCAACTATGGGCCCACTGTGCCACCATCAGGATTTTGTTTTACACATTGCCTTAGGACAAGTTACTTCTCTACTGTTTACCATGCTTGCCAAATATCAGAACTCAAAATCAAACTGTTCATGCAATATAATGTTTTGGACCATTTTCAATTATGTTTATAACTTTAAAACATATTCTTCTACAGAACCGGAAAGTTTACAGAACCAGAAAGTTTTGGGCATAAATTGCTGCCCAAAACATGCTTCACAGAGTTCACAGACACATCAACTGTTCAGAGGAGACTACGTGAATCAGGCCTCCATGTTCAAATTGCTGCAAAGAAACCAATAAGAAGAAGACAAGCAATGGACATTAGAGTGGTGGAAATCTGTCCTTTGGTCTGATGAGTCCAAATTTGAGATTTTGTAAGGGCTATTTGACCAAGAAGGAGAGTGATGGAGTGCTGCATCAGATGACCTGGCCTCCACAATCACCTGGCCTCAACCCAATTGAGATGGTTTGGGATGGGATAAAAATGTAAAAAAGACAAATCACAAGAGTGATAACACTACATAAAGAGAGACCTAAGACAACATGGCATGGCAGCAACACAACAACATGGTAGCAACACAAGGCATCAGCACAAAACATGGTACAAGCATTGGGCACAGACAACAGCACTTAGGGCAAGGTAGATATATACATAGTGTATATACACATTCAAATACAACACAGTCATGGGAAGCACAAATAAAACATTACAAATACATTTCTCCACAAATAAGTCCCCAATCAGTACTTTGAATTGCCCGAACAGCACCAGAACATCCTCGCTTGAAAACCATTTTCAGGTCTTGCTATAGATTCAAGTAGATTTGACCTTTTACTGCAGTGGGCTAAATCAGGATCAGTGTTTTTTGGTAGTCAAATAAATATACTTTGAAACAAAAGTATACACCTCACACATGATTATGTCACACACTGATCTGTTTCACTTGTCCTCATTATTGTCTCATCCCCCTCCAGGTGTCGCTTGTTTTCCCTAGTGTATTCATCCCTGTGTTTCCTTTCTCTCTGTGCCAGTTCGTCTTGTATGTTCCTAGTCGACTTTTTTGTCCTGCTTTTTGCTATTCTTCTTTTTCTAGTCCTCCCGGGTTTGACCCTTGCTTGTTTCTGGACTCTGTACCTACCTGCCTTGACCATGAGCCTGTCTGCCACTCTGTTCCTCCTGGACCCTGATCTGGTTTTGACCTCTTGCCTGTCCACAACCTTTATCTTGCCAACTCCTTTTGGATTAATAAACATTGTAAGATTCCAACCATCTGGGTCTCGCCTTGATAGATTATGGGCTTAAAAGAATACACATGTACCACGTCGGACAGTTAATGTATTGAAATTTGAGTTTGCATCCCAATATTACACATCATAGAAGACAAATACAATGCCTTCAGAAAGTATTGTGACCCCCTTGACCTTTTTCCACATTTTGATACATTAGTCTTATTCTAGAATGAGGGGGGGGGGGTAATCCAATCTACACACATTACCCCATAATGACAAAGCAACTGTTTTAGACATTTTTGCAAATGTATTAAAATTAAACTGAAATATAATATTTACATACACTACCGTTCAATAGTTTGGGGTCACTTAGATGTCCCTGTTATAAAGAGAAGCACTTGTTTTTTTTGTCCATTAAAATGATTTCAAATTGAACAGAAATAGTGTAGACAATGTTGTAAATGACTATTGTAGCTGGAAACTGCATATTCTTTTATGGAATATCTACAGCTGAAGTCAGAAGTTTACATACACGTAGGTTGGAGTCATTAACACGTTTTTCAACCACTCCACATTTCTTAACAAACTATAGTTTTGGCAAGTAACTATAGTAATTTCTCCAAAAATTGTTTAGACAGATTTCACTAATTCACTATCACAATTCCAGTGGGTCAGAAGTTTACATACACTGAGTTGACTGCCTTTAAACAGCTTGGAAAATTACAGAAAATGATGCCATGGCTTTAGAAGCCTCTGATAGACTAATTGACAGTCAATTGGAGGTGTACCTGTGTATGCAGCGTAGCCTAGTGGTTAGAGCGTTGGACTAGTAACCAGAAGGTTGCGAGTTCAAACCCCCGAGCTGACAAGGTACAAATCTGTCGTTCTGCCCCTGAACAGGCAGTTAACGCACTGTTCCTAGGCTGTCATTGAAAATAAGAATGTGTTCTTAACTGACTTGCCTGGTTAAATAAAGGTAAAAAAATGTATTTCAAGACCTACCTTCAAACTTGGTGCCTTTTTGCTTGACATCATGGGAAAACCAAAATAAATCAGTCAAGACCTCAGGAAAAAAATATTGTATTTCAAGACCTACCTTCAAACTTGGTGCCTTTTTGCTTGACATCATGGGAAAACCAAAATAAATCAGTCAAGACCTCAGGAAAAAAATATTGTAGACCTCCACAAGTCTGGTTCATCCTTGGGAGAAATGTCCAAATGTCTGAAGGTACCACGTTCATCTGTACAAACAATAGTACGCAAGTATAAACACCACAGGACCACGAAGCCATCATACCACTCAAGGAGACGCATTCTGTCTCCTAGAGATGAACGTACTTTGGTGCGAAAAGTGCAAATCAATCCAACAACAGCAAAGGACCTTGTGAAGATGCTGGAGGAAACAGGTACAAAAGTACCTATATCTACAGTAAAACGAGTCCTATATCGACATAACCTGAAAGGTCGCTCAGCAAGGAAGAAGCCACCGCTCCAAAACCGGCATTTAAAAAAGTTAGACTACGGTTTGCAACTGCACATGGGGACAAAGATTGTACTTTTTGGAGAAACGTCCTCTGGTCTGATGAAACAAAAATAGCTGAAATAATTCATTCTCTCTGCTATTCTCTCCGACATTTCACATTCTTAAAATGAAGTGGTGATCCTAACTGACCTAAGACAGTGAATTTTTACTTGGATTAAATGTCAGGAATTGTGAAAAACTGAGTTGAAATGTATTTGCCTAAGGTGTATTAAACTTCCGACTTCAACTGTACACAGGCATACAGATGCCCATTATCGGCAACCATCACTCCTGTGTTCAAATGGCACGTTGTGTTAGCTAATTCGGGTTTTTTATTTTAAAAGACTAATTGATCATTAGAAAACTATTTTGCAATTATGTTAGCACAGCTGAACACTGTTCTGATTAAAGAAGCAATAAAACTGGCCTTCTTTAGACTGGACAATCTGGAGCATCAGCATTTGTGGGTTCGATTACAGGCTCAAAATGGCCAGAAACTCGTCAGTCTATTCTTGTTCTGAGAAATGAAGGCTATTCCATGTGGGAAATTGCCAAGAAACTGAAGATCTAATACAACGCTGTATTCTACTCCCTTCACAGAACAGCGCAAAATGGCTCTAACCAGATTATAAAGATGAGTGCACAACTGAGCAAGAGGACAAGTACATTATTGTCTAGTTTGAGAAACAGATGCCTCACAAGTCCTCAACTGGCAGCATCATTAAATAGTACCCTTGTCCCACGCCTGCGTTGTCTTGGCTGTGTGCTTAGGGTTATTGTCCTGTTGGAAGGTGAACCTTCACCCCAGTCTGAGGTCCTGAGCGCTCTGGAGCAGGTTTTCAGCTAGGAAAACTCATCTTTCCCCTGATCCTGCCTAGTCTCCCAGTCCCTGAAAAAGATCCCCACAGCATGATGCTGCTACCATCATACTTCACCATAAGGATTGTGCCAGGTTTCCTCCAGAAGTGACGCTTGGCATTCAGGCCAAAGGGTTCAGTCTTGGTTTCATACATTTTTTGTTCCCTTTTCCCAGATCTGTGCGTCAACACAATCCTGTCTCGGAGCTTTACGGACAATTCCTTCGACCTCATGGCTTGGTTTTTGCTCTGACATGCACTGTCAACTGTGGGACCTTACATAGACAGGTGTGTGCCTTTCGAAATCATGTCCAATCAATTGAGTTTACCACAGGTGGACTCCTATCAAGTTGTAGAAACATCTCAAGGATGATCAATGGAAACAGGATGTATCTGAGTTAAATTTGGAGTCTTAAAGCAAAGTGTCTAAATACTTATGTAAATAAGGTATTTCAGTTTTTTCATTTGTAATACATTTGCAAAATTTCTAAAAACCTGCTTTCAATTTATCATTATGAGGTATTGTGTGTTGATTGAGGACAAAATTAATTTAATACATTTTAGAATAAGGTTGTAAAGTAACAAAATGTGTAAAAGGGGAAGGGGTCTGAATACTTTCCGAAGACACCGTAGTCATGATTTATGTATTATCTTTAAAGTTTCCTGCCGACGCCCCTGTATAAAACATAGCCATAATCCTGGGGCTGCTTTAGCACGCAGTATGCTCTTACAGGCTATGATTATGACACAACGCCCACTCAGGTGAACCAATCAAAAAGCTTTGCAGAAACTCCCTGCCCTTTCCTGTTCTTCCTAAACAGGAAACCTCAATCTCTTTACACCATTGAAATTCTAATAGTTGGCTTAATTTTAGTTTGTGACAAAACAAGCAAATGTAGAGAATCATTATACCATCTAAACCGCTGTGAAATATCTTTTCAATAACCAAAAATATTATATTTTCAGGAGATTGAATCTGGTGTACAAAACCGAAAGTAAAGAATGGGAAGCATAGAAATCGTGTACATAAAACAGATACTGTATACAGCTTCTTAGACTTGATTTCAATGAGAATGACAGATCTATAACTTACATTTCAATGTGAATTTGGTTAGGTCGGCAAAAAAGTTACATATTGCAGCTTTAAAGGGATAATTCATCCAAATTACAAAATGACATATTGGTTTCCTTTGGAAAAAATGCTAATATCAATACCAGGACTTAGAAAGGATTTGTGCCACAAATTTCTGCATATGTGTTGTTCTTTCGACACCATTGAAAATCTGTGGTTTGAATTGAAGAGGGCAGTAAGCGCAGACAAAGGATATCAAGGATCTGGAAGGATTCTGTATTGAGGAATGGTCTAAGATCCCTCCCAATGTGTTCTCCAATTTCATAAAACATTTTAGAAAAAGGCTCAGTGTTGTTTTCCTTGCAAGGGGAGTATTGAAAAAAGGGGATCAAATCATTTTTTGCCCATAAAAAATAAATAATGTATCACTTGTTAAACAAAATCTTTCTCTGTACAATTGTGTTTGTTAGTATAAAATACAAAGAAAATGCATTTCTCATGGGGTGGCAGGGTAGCCTAGTGGTTAGAGCGTTGGACTAGTAACTGGAAGGTTGCAAATTCAAACCCCCGAGCTGACAAGGTACAAAATCTGTCGTTCTGCCCCTGAACAGGCAGTTAACCCACTGTTCCTAGGCCATCATTGAAAATAAGAATTTGTTCTTAACTGACTTGCCTGGTTGAATAAAATAAATACAATATAGCTCAGTATTTGCATTACTTATTTTATACAGTCAATTTTGCTCAGTTTTATTAAAGGATACAATATTTTTGGACCCCACCTTATCTTAAATTTTCACAAATTCGAGGATATATTTGTCAAGCCCATTCGAAAGTTTAGGGGACAGGACACTGAAGTATACACATTGTATTACTTTCAGATATAACGAAAAGTCTGTAAAAAAAGAATACGTTATGCTAAAGTTTGCAGTTTTTGTCAAGGTAGAAAATTGATATTTGTTGAAGTTTTAAACCTCCAATTAAGTGAAGGGTTAAATCCAGCAGGCCTTTTTATATTATACATTATATTCAAAGCATTCATTTGAAATCCTTGGATTGCTTTCGTTAATTTCTCATTCACGTTGGCCTACATAAAAGAGACAAATGCATGGCTAACATCCATTCAGTATTCAATTCCTAAACTAAAACTAGAGGCTAAAGTTTAAACCAAACTAAACTATACTCGAAACGAACTAATCATTTATCATTTATAAACTATAATTTATTTGGATTTAATTGAATCACAAACCATTATCCTATGCATTCCTCAGCAGTTTGATGTGTCATTGGTGCATGTGTTTCTTTTTCATTTAAAATTCATTGCTAAATTCATTACTGCAATCATGGAGCAAAACTCATTTTCATGCTCAAAGAGCCAATACAGCATCTAAGAGCCTGGCAGGGGCGAGAATCTGGGAAGTGATTGGCCCATTTAAATGTTTTGGCCATAGTAGCCTGCCAACAGAAAGCGTTGTCTCATTTCAATGTTCTCCCCAGCTTGTAGAATGGCGAGTGGATTAGATGGAGCCCCTAATTATTTTGGCTTTAGTTCTGGATTAACCCTCTGTACTGTCGACTTCAATTCACACTCCCCATTTGATGAAATGTGAACTGACATAAATACCGTGGCTCAGTTTCAATCCGATTATGCAGTTAAATCACCTCAATGCTAACCCAAGCATAGGACGCTGGCAGGCCTCCTTTCTACCACTCCTGCTAACAAGTGACAGCCCCTCCCCAGAACACAGGGACCCACGCTACCTCGGCATAGCCCCACGCTACACCCTTCACCCTGCATGAATGGGGCCCATTCAGTGAGGTGACGCACACAATGCACTGAATCAACCTAAATATTGTTTTATGAGCAGCAAATAGGTGGCACCCTGTAAAGAAAACTCCCGTCCTTGGAGTGATGGAATTTCCACACTTCTTAAAAGGGGTTAACAGAATAGAATAAATAGGAGAAGCTGTTACAATGGCAAGTCTTGTGTCCCTGCACCAAAGAACAAAACCGGGTAGGGAACAACAAGGAGGTAGTCTAAAAGAACCACATTTTCTGGGTATTGCTCAACCTCAAATTCATTTAGCAGCAATACGTTTCCCAGGTTTGAGTGGACAATGGCCTCTCAGTATGGCAAAGCGTTAGGCCAGTTGATGAGGTATATCTGTGTGTGGATGTCTATGAGCTGCGGTGGGAAACAGGTTTTTTCCCACATTTTGTCTATACATGGTGGTGTGGGTCTGGGGTTACAGGGGAATCCTGAGAGTAACAAAGCTCATGAGAACTCTTTTTAATATCCCACTAACCTTAGTAAATGTTGTCATTTACAGCTTTTGAGTTAAGATTTTTATTAAATTCACATTATTTCTTGAATAAAAATATGTTGCTGAAGTTTGAAGTGTATACCACCACGTCAGTATCACTTATTATCATTTAAGTTATTTAATATTTTATTGTTTTCATAATGTGGACATAAGTTAACAACTGGAATCTTTCTCTGAATACTTAGAGCCATATTTATGAGGAGCTTATGCTGGATCTAAATGTCTGTAAGGGTCGTTCCATGTCATTTCAGCAAGCCACCACACCCACCATCTCAGATTGTTCTGAAATCATTTCTGTAGTAAGAAACGGATAAGATTAGCATTCCTGCAACATTCATTTGTAGAAATACAATTTAATCTCTGAGGAATTAAGCTAAATGATTGCACCCAAATTGGCCATTTTAATTAATAGGATTCATATAATATTAAATAAAATACTATATAGTACCTAATATCCAATTTGGAACAAAAAAAGGTATATTATTGAGTAAGATATGAGAAATCCACAGACATTGTAAAAAGCCACCCACGGACCCCCCACACCCCATGACAATCCCACCTAACAACCAGTAAAACAGTATCACATCTCAGTGTTCGACAATTAGTATGACGCTGTGGCTTTGATTATTGTTTCTTCATCCTTTGTAATGTATTCTCAGTGAATTTGGTGGTAGTTTTTTCCCCTGTTCGAGAAGTTAGTCATTGAAGCTGTTAGGTTTATGTCCCATCCTGCACCCTGATATGACCAGGTTCTGAACACTAGATGGTGCTGTTCCTGCTATGTTAAAGGGATAGTTCACCCAAATTACATATTGGTTTCCTTAATCTGTAAGCAGTTTATGGTCAAGTTATGACAGCAACCCATGCTCTGTTTTGGTTAAGGTTCATGTCCACATCCCTGTTCAACCCCAGTCCTAGCCTCAACAACAACCCTAACTCTAAGCCTATAGCTTCATGCCCACATCCCGGTTCAACCCTAACTGTAGCGTCTACCACAACTGTAACCCTAGCTTCATGTTCACATTCGGGTTCAATCCCAACATTACTGTAGCTTCAACCACAATCCTAACCCAAACCTAAATCTAACCTTAACTTCAGTATTCTATTTCCAAGAAATGCAAGACATTAGGCTTGTTCTCGAAATGACCTTCCTCGAATCTATCAGCAGAGGGCGTACTTATCATTTTTCCTTCAGTGTTTGGACATTGAAATGACAATAATCCGCAATTTACATTTTCATGAAAAATAAATTGAAACTCTTTCAAAAAGTACAGCAAAAATAATATTTATGGAGTGAATACTGATATGAGACAGACTACTAATTACACATTGGAGTCACCTTAGATGTTAGTAGTAATATATATATATATATATATTATATTCTTACTAACCGTAGTAAGAAAAAAATATGCATTGCAAGTCTATGCGACACTGTACAGGCCAATGTGCTACATCGACCTGCTGTAAAAATAGATATATTTCTACAAAACATAACAATGTGTAATTTCATAGTGTCTAATGACACCCCACTGGCAAGAAAAGCCCAAATCTGATTTCCCTAAGAGGGTGCATTTCTATCCTTGAAGAGAATTGACTTTTAGGAACAAAGATAGTAAGAATGAATCATCAATGCAACAGTCAGAATTCAGGTTCCCCACTGGCCACAGAGTAGGAAGCTGACCAGTATTTGCTGAGCCTTGGCTCTGGGTCTTTAACCCAAGCAGTCACTAATTGCCTGCTCAAGAAAGGGAAATGTAGTGGTATTGTTCCTGTCAGTGGGCAGTAATTGCAGTGAGCAGTAGGGGACAGGCTGCTGTAGAGTTTCATGTTGATTCATTGCCATTCATTGATCATTGGACCAAGTGGATGGTGACTTTCTGCATGGTGTCTTACATGTGTTATCCACTTTAATGTTCCCAAAGACACACTCATAAATACGCTGCCATTCATCTGCCTTGTATTTCTGAAAACAAACACATTACAATGTAATAGATTTCAAAATTCAGATAGGATTCACTCAGTCTCTAGCTCCTCCTGAAGGGAGAATCAACAGGTACCACTACTGTTGTTGGCATAATGAATATGTAGAATGAATAGCCATCTCTCCAGCTGGCTGCTTCCTCTGTCTAAAGCAACTGTCAGACTTTTTAAGTCTTTAGTCATATTACAGTATACTTTTTTTGGAACACGAAGCCAAAATTAAACGTGCTTATTTATATAACGAATGTGAGTTTGGATGACTGAAGTTATTAGATGCTAAAGTATTAAACCTCTGACTAAAAGCTTCACTCATACATAGGTTATAAACCTGAACTGGGCGACAGGTAGCCAGCGGTTAAGAGCATTGAGTCAGTAGCTGAAAGGTCGTTGGTTTGAATTCCAAGCCGACTAGGTGAAAAATCTGTTGATGTGCCTTTGAGCAAGGCTCTTAACCCTAATTGCTCCTGTAAGTCGCTCTGCACAAGAGTGTCTGCTAAATGACATTCTATTCTATTAATTGGTTCTCTAGTAAATTACTAAAACATGACTCTGTAAAAAAATATATAAAGGCCTTTTATACTTTATACTGATTACATCTTGTCATTTTCAATTAATTCTTGAACAAGCCATAAAATCTGGTTACAATTTATATTGTATTCTCCAGAAAAGACAGAACAAATATTGCATTAAATACAATATATGGTTAAACTCAAACGCACTGATTGATATATATATATATACCCTACCGGTCAAAAGTTTTAGAACACCTACTCAATCAAGGGTTTTCTTATTTTTACTATTTTCTACATTGTAGAATAATAGTGAAGACATCAAAACTATGAAATAACACATAAGGAATCATGTAGTAACCAAAAAGGTGTCAAACAAATCAAAATATACTTTATATTTGAGATTCTTCAAATAGCCACCCAGCAAAGCTGCCTTGATGACAGCTTTGCACACTCTCAGCATTCTTTCAACCAGCTTCATGAGGTAATCACCTGGAATACATTTCAATTGACAGGTGTGCCTTGTTAAAAGTAAATATGTGGAGTTTATTTCCTTCTTAATGCGTTTGAGCCAATCAGATGTGTTGTGACAAGGTAAGGGTTATACAGAAGATAGTCCTCATTGGTAAAGACGAAGAATAGCTCAAATATGCAAAGAGAAATGACAGTCCATCGTTACTTTAAAACATGAAGGTCAGTCAATACGGAACATTTCAAGTACTCTGAATGTGCAGTTGTAAAAACCATCAAGCTCTATGATGAAACTGGCTCTCATGAGCACCACCACGGGGATGGAAGACCCAGAGTTACCTCTGCTGCAGAGGATATGTTCATTACCAGCCTCAGAAATTGCAGCCCAAATAAATGCTTCACAGAGTTCAAGTAAAAGACACATCTAAACATCAACTTTTCAGAGGACACTGTGAATCAAATCAATTTGTCACGTTAATTTGTCAAGTGCACCAAATACAACAGGTGAAATGCTTACTTACAAGCCCTAAGCAACAGTGCAATTTTTAAGGAAAAAATAGGTATTAGGTAAACAAAAGATAAGTAAAGAAATCAAATTTAAAAAACAGTGAAATGAAAGTAAAAATAACAGTTGTGAGGCTATATAGAGGTGGTACCGGTAGAGAGTCAATGTGCGGGGGCACCGGTTAGTCGGGCTAATTGAGGTAATATGTACATGTAGCTATAGTTAAAGTGACTATGCATAAATGATAAACAGAGAGTAGCAGCAGCGTAAAAGAGGGGGTCGGGGGGGTGGTGGGACACAATGCAAATAGTCCGGGTAGCCAATGTGCGGTTAGTCGGGCCAATTGAGGTAATATGGACATGAATGTATAGTTAAAGTGACTATGCATAGATGATAAACAGAGAGTAGCAGCAGCGTAAAAGAGGGTTTGGGGGAAGAGTGGGGGGATACAATGCAAATAGTCCGGGTAGCCATTTTTTTACGTGTTCAGGGGTAAAAGGCTTGAGGGTAAAAGCTGTTGAGAAGCATTTTGGTCCTAGACTTGGCGCTCAGGTACCACTTGCAATGGCGGTTCTAGACCATTTCAACTGGGGGGGCCAAGCTGGGGCCAGTTGTACTGTTAGAGGGGCCAGTGACATTAGACGTTATGGTTGTCATCGTTTTCTTCACTGCATTGCAGGCATTAGCAGGCAAAAGACCATGTTCATAATCATCATCGTTGCCACTGTCTAATAACGGATGTAAAAAAAGAACGATAGCAAAAAGGTGTTATGTAAAAATGATTTCATACTCCACATTTAGGGGGGCCACAAGGGGGTCCAAAATTGTTGTCACAGGGGCAATGCCCTTCAGCTCAGTGCAAATGTTGCCTGTAATCCATGGCTTCTGGTCGGGATATGTACGTACAGTTACTGTTGGGACGACATCCTCTATGCACTTATTGATAAAGCCAGTGACTGATGTGGTGTACTCCTCAATGCCATTGGAAGAATCCTGGAACATATTCCAGTCTGAGCTAGCAAATAAATAAATAAACAGCCGCAAAAATAATAGATATGAGACCTCTCTTGGAATATAGTGTGGTCTACAGCTTGTCATGAGATACTCTACTTCAGTCGAGCAAAATCTAGAGAATTCCTTAGATTTCGTGCACCAGCTGTTGTTTACAAATGTACCCAGACTGCCCCCCCCCCCTCATCTTACCGGAGTGTGCTGTTCTATCTAGCCGGTGCAGTGTATATCCCGCTAGCTGAATGTTTTCCATGTCGTTATTCGGCCACGATTCGGTGAAACATAAGATATTACAGTTTTTGATGTCCCGTTGGCAGGATATTCGTGATCGTACCTCGTCTAATTTATTGTCCAATGATTTTACGTTGGCAAGTAATATTGATGGTAAGGGCAGATTTCCCACTCGCCGTCGGTGGATCCTTACGAGGCACCCCGCCCTGTGTCTTCTATACCTGTGTCTCTTTCTCTTGCCACTGATTTTGGTCTTGTCGGGTGTCTGAAGTACATCCTGTGCATCCTGCTTGTTGAAGAAAAAAATCTTTGCCTAATCCGAGGTGAGTGATCGCTGTCCTGATATCCAGAAGCTCTTTTTTGCCATAAGATATGGTGGCAGAATATTATGTACAAAATAAGTTACAAAACACACAAAAAAAACACAATAGCACAATTTGTTAGGTGCCCGTAAAACGGCTGCCATTTCTTCTGGCTCCATCTTGCTAGTGGCCATGACTGAATTGCTGCAAAGAAACCACTACCAAAGGACACCAATAAGAAGAAGAGACTTGCTTGGGCCAAGAAACATGAGCAATGACATTAGACAGGTGGAAATGTGTCCTTTGGTCTGTCCAAATTGGAGATGTTTTGTTTCAACCGCCATGTCTTTGTGAGACGCAGAGTAGGTGAACATATGATCTCTGCATGTGTATTTCCCACCATAAAGCATGGAGGAGGAAGTGTTATGATTTAGGGGTGCTTTGCCAGTGACACTGTCTGTGATTTATTTAGAATTCAAGGCACACTTAACCAGCATGGCTACCACAGCATTATGCAGCGATACGCCATCCCATCTGGTTTGGGCTTAGTGGGACTATACATTTTTTTTCAAAAGGACAATGACCCAACACACCTCCAGGCTGTGTACGGGCTATTTTACCAAGAAGGAGAGTGATGGAGTGCTGCATCAGATGACCTGGCCTCCACAATCCCCCGACTTCAACCAAATTGAAATTTTTTAGAATGAGTCGGTCCGCAGAGTGAAGGAAAAGGAGCTAACAAGTGCTCAGCATATGTGGGAACTCCTTCAAGACTGTTGGAAAAGCATTCCAGGTGAAGCTGGTTGAGAGAATGCCAAGCGTGTGCAAAGCTGTCATCAAGGCAAAGTTTGGCTACTTTGAAGAATCTCAAATATAAAATATATTTTGATTTGTTTAACACTTTTTTGGTTACTCCATGATTCCATGTGTGTTATTTCATAGTTTTGATGTCTTCGCTATTATTCTACAATGTAGTAAATAGTAAAAATAAAGAAAAACCCTTGAATGAGTAGGTGTCCAAACTTTTGACTGGTACTGTATATCTCAGCACTGCAGATTTTGCTGCCAAGAGACAGAATCATTAGTTAATTCATTCTGGTATTACCCCCATGTACAGTAGCTTGTTTATGGTCACAGGTTCAGGAATGGCTGAAAAATCACAACATTAACCCTACAAATAGCAGTGTTGGGTGCTTTCAGAAGACATAGTCAATCAATCAATAATATAGCAATACTCTTAGGAAAAAGATGTATCTTTATCTTACAATCTGTGGATACTATGTGATTAGAAAGGTTAACAATGTATGTAAGACATCCCAGCACAGTTGAAAAATCTTTGGCACATGAAAATAAGAGAGGGTGGTCTAGGGAGATAGGTGGGATGGGCTGAGAGTAGCTGAGGGCTGGGATTAAAAAGCTCATAATCAGTAATAGTTATTACTGAAAACATTATATATAATGTGAACCGGAGATGTCTGAGTACTATCTTTTACAAATGTAATGTGCATATAAAACAACTATCTTTGTCATGTGAATGATATGTATAAAAGTACCATGTAGGTATACTAAAATAAAGCTGTAGAGCTGAAATAAAAGATCCCAGAAATTTACCATACTCACAAAA
The DNA here is from genome assembly GCF_002021735.2 of Oncorhynchus kisutch. Lineage (NCBI taxonomy): Eukaryota > Metazoa > Chordata > Actinopteri > Salmoniformes > Salmonidae > Oncorhynchus > Oncorhynchus kisutch. Next base: position 43,256,003 of record NC_034195.2, on the reverse strand, counting down.
AGCTTATTTATATCAAATTTGGTGCGCAAAATTGTTTACATCTCTGTAAGTGAACATTTCTCCTTTACTAAGATAATCCATCCACCTGATAGCTGTGGCATTTCAAGAAGCTGATTGAACAGCATTTTAGAGAATTTGGCAGTACCTCCAACTGGCCTCGCAACCGCAGACCATGTGCAACCACGCCAGCCCAGGACCTCCACATCCGGCTTCCTCACCTGTGGGATCGTCTGAGACCAGCCACCCGGACAGTTGATGAAATTGTGGGTTTGCACAACTGAAAGATTTCTGGACAAACTTTCAGAAACCATCTCAGGTAAGCTTATCTGCGTGCTCGTTGTCCTCACCAGGGTCTTGACCTGACTGCAGTTTGGCGTCATAATCGACTTCAGTGGGCAAATGCTCACCTTCGATGGCCACTGGCACGCTGGTAAAGTGTGCTCTTCATGGATGAATCCCGGTTTCAACTGTACCGGGCAGATGGCAGACAGCGTTGCTGATGTCAACATTGTGAACACAGTGCCCCATGGTGGCAGTGGGGTTATGGTATGGGCAGACATAAGCTATGGACAACGAACACAATTACATTTTATCGATGACAATTTGAATGCACAGAGACACTGTGATGAGATCCTGAGGCCCATTGTTGTGCCATTCATCCACCGCCATCACCTCATGTTTCAGCAGGATAATGCACAGCACCATGTCGCAAGGGTTTGTACACAATTCCTGGAAGCTGAAAATGTCCCAGTTCTTCCATGGCCTGAATACTCACCAGAGATGTCACCCATTTAGCATGTTTTATGATGCTCTGGATTGACGTGTAAGAAAATCCAGCAACTTCGCACATCCATTGAAGAGGAGTAGGACAACATTCCACAGGCAATAATCAACAGCCTGATCAACTCTATGCGAAGGAGATGTGTTGCGCTGCATGAGGCAAATGGTGGTCACACCAGATACTGACTGGTTTTCGTATCCATGCCCCTACCTTGTTTTTAAAAGGTATCTGTGATCAATAGATGCATAGCTGTTTTCCCAGTTATGTGAAATCCATATATTAGAGCCTAATTACTTTATTTCAATTAAGTGATTTCCTTATATGAACTGTAACTCAGTAAAATCTTTGAAATTGTTACATGTTGCGTTTATATTTTTGTTCAGTGTAAAATGTGTGTAAAATGTATATGTAACAAAAGAGCTGTAAAAACCAAAAATAGAAAACCACGTTTATTTTGTACTCTGGAGAGAAGGGGGGGGGGGGGAAACAAGGGTTCCAAAAGGGTTCTTCGGCTTTCCTCATAGGATAACCCTTTTTGGTTCCAGGTAGAATCCTTTTTAACCAGGTAGAACGCTTTTGGGTTTCATGTTGAACTCTCTGTGGAAAGGGTTCTACATGGAACCAAAGGGTTCTACCTGGAACCAAAAAGGGTCCTTCAAAAGGTTATTCTACGGGGACAGCTGAAGACCGTTTTAGGTTCTTTAGGTTATTTTTTTCTAAGAGTGTAGTGGCAGGACAAGTTCAGACTGTTGTTGAAATACAAACAGTCCTGCTTGTGTTGAGATGCCTTGGCTGCTGTGCACACTGAATGTAAATATCATATTGTAGTGTCTGCCTTTTGAGATGAACTAGGCTGTGTAATTTTTTATTTATTTTTATTTATTTTACCTTTATTTAACCAGGTAGGCAAGTTGAGAACAAGTTCTCATTTACAATTGCGACCTGGCCAAGATAAAGCAAAGCAGTTCGACAGATAAAACGACACAGAGTTACACATGGAGTAAAAACCAACATACAGTCAATAATGCAGTATAAACAAGTCTATATACAATGTGAGCAAATGAGGTGAGAAGGGAGGTAAAGGCAAAAAAGGCCATGATGGCAAAGTAAATACAATATAGTAAGTAAAATACTGGAATGGTAGTTTTGCAATGGAAGAATGTGCAAAGTAGAAATAAAAAATAATGGGGTGCAAAGGAGCAAAATAAATTAATTAATTAAAATTAAATACAGTTGGGAAAGAGGTAGTTGTTTGGGCTAAATTATAGGTGGGCTATGTACAGGTGCAGTAATCTGTGAGCTGCTCTGACAGTTGGTGCTTAAAGCTAGTGAGGGAGATAAGTGTTTCCAGTTTCAGAGATTTTTGTAGTTCGTTCCAGTCATTGGCAGCAGAGAACTGGAAGGAGAGGCGGCCAAAGAAAGAATTGGTTTTGGGGGTGACTAGAGAGATATACCTGCTGGAGCGTGTGCTACAGGTGGGAGATGCTATGGTGACCAGCGAGCTGAGATAAGGGGGGACTTTACCTAGCAGGGTCTTGTAGATGACATGGAGCCAGTGGGTTTGTGGGTTTACAATGTAGTCCTTCACTTTTCTATACTTGAATATGATGATTGAGCAACCTATTAGTTCAAACTTCCTTTTATTTTTTTTATATGTAATTAATCATTGGTCCATAGCCTGCTCTGAGCGACATCCCACAAACTCTTCAAAGACCTTAAAAAGCAATGCCCATGATTTTCCCAGGCCAGAGAATATGATGAATCACTAAATTGGTATGCACCTCAATAACACTTCAAAGTCTCTTAGGCAATATGTATTTTGGATTTCATAACCATTAGCCACTTAAATGATTTCATTGTTACAGGGCTGGATCAGTGGAATGGCTCTTTTGTGTCTCCAAGTTGTACACAAAACAGTTCAAGCAAAGCTTGTCTAGATCATTTGTTTTCAGCTAATGTGACACATTGTTCTCTCACTGTGCAGTGACACATTTTGCCTACATCTTTGGAGATAATTGAATGGAATAGAAGAATATAATACATTTCCTTTGGTAAAGTACACTACACAAAGGCCTGTCACCTTTAGGCAACAAGTGGACTTCCACTAGGAAATGTGATAGGGTAGTCCTGTTGACAAACAAGTCACACATGGAAAACCATGTTAAGCCCGACAAAGAGGCTCACAAGTTGTGTCTAGAACTGGGGTCCACAGATCCACAGTTTGTGTGGAAGCACAGTGTCAGTGTGGGTAACAGCAGACCCACCACAGCCCAAGCCAGCTTCCCTACCAGGGGGCAAACAGAGCTACAAATGGCCTTGCAGAGGGAACAATCCCAGAGTGAATGGAGCAGCATTAGCCAGGCCCCTAATGCCAGTTTACTAACACCTGTATTAGTGCACCATCACTGTGGGGAAGACCACTGTCCAACAACTAGTAATCCCATAAGCTCCCACAACATTTGCATATTCCTCATTATCTTATTTAAACCTGAAGATGGCAGTTTTTCACAGCTGGCGGCCTCCACTCCCACTGCCTGGGTGGCTGTGGAATAGAGTAATGTTCGTGAATGTGAGGTTGATATGTATGTAAGGGATTAACAGAATGGGTTTGGGTGTGAAGCAATGCAGCCATATCCTCTACACAGGATCAGGGTAATTGGAGGGGTGGAGAAGATGGCCGATCCATTACGTTGAGTCTGTTTGCTCAGCGGTCAGCCGGTCTAGTTTGGCAATTTTGCTCCCGCTTTTGGCACTGCTACTTTGCAATAGTGTGTGTGTCTGTGTGTGTGTGTTGGGGGGGGGGGCTTTTTGTCCCCAACCATAGCCCTTAGAACCTCTATGTATTCACCAAGCTATGAAGATCCCCCTACAAAGCAAATGCCTTGAAGATTTAGCATGGCAGACTAGTAGTGTGTTGAAAAAGGGAAAAATTGCTGTGGAAATTTCAAGTGGTACTTGAGGGGCGACCCAATCAGACCACACATTCTGCTCTCTACAAGTGAGAGATAATTGAAATCTATAAACACCTCCAAAGCCTCTTTCTTATTTTTATTAATTCTCTGCTTTCAAATCTCTGCATCAAATGCGCCGAAAGCTACTTCAAAGAAGATTGTAATGGTTCAAATTCAGCATAAAGAGAAAGCCATTATTGAAAGGCTCTCTTGCATCATTTATTTGATTGTGTTGTATTTATATTTGAAAGCTAGTGGAAATATCACATAGTATTCAAAGGAACAATGTTTCAAGTCTTGTTACTTTTTACAAATATACATTACCAGTCAAAGGTTTGGAAATACCTTCTCATTCAAGGGTTTTTCTTTATTTTTAAGATTTTCTACATTGTAGAATAATAGTGAAGACATCAAAACTATGAAATAACACATATGGAATCATGTAGTAACCAAAAAAGTGTTAAACAAATCAAAATATATTTTATATTTGAGATTCTTCAAAGTAGCCACCCATTGCCTTGAAGACAGCTTTGCAAACTCTTGGCATTCTCTCAACCAGCTTTATGAGGTAGTCACCTGGAGTGCATTACAATTAACAGGTGTGCCTTAATTAATTTGTCGAAATTCTATCCTTCTTAATGCATTTCAGCCAATCAGTTGTGTTGTGACAAGGTAGGGGTGGTATACAGAAGATATCCCTATTTGGTAAAAGACCAAGTCCATATTATGGCAAGAACAGCTCAAATAAGCAAAGAGAAACGACAGTCCATCATCACTTTAAGACATGAAGGTTGGTCAATATGGAACATTTCAAGAAGAAGTTTCTTCAAGTGCAATCACAAAAACCATAATGCGCTATGATGAATCTATCACTCATGAGGACCACCACAGGAATGGAAGACCCAGAGTTACCTCTGCTGCAGAGGATAAGTTCGTTAGAGTTAACTGCACCTCAGATTGCAGCCCAAATAAGTTCTTCACAGAGTTCAAGTAACAGACACATCTCAACATCAACTGTTCAGAGGAGACTGCGTGAATCAGGCCTTCATGATCGAAGAAACCACTACTAAAGGAATTGCCTAGTTAAATGAAGGTTAAATAAAAAATAAAGGACACCAATAAGAAGAGACTTGCTTGGGCCAAGAACCACAAGCAATGGACATTAGATCGGTGGAAATATGTCCTTTGGTCTGACGAGTCCAAATTTGAGATTTTTAGTTCCAACAAGGAATAGGAGATGTGATGGTGTAGGGGTGCTTTGCTAGAGACACGGTTGGTGATTTATTTAGAATTCAATGCACACTTAACCAGCATGGCTACCACAGAATTCTGCAGCGATACGCCATCCCACCTGGTTTGCGCTTAGTGGGACTATCATTTGTTTTTTAACAGGACAATGACCTAACACACCTCCAGGCTGTGTCCTCCGAGTATATGCTGACCAATTTTCAACCTGTCCCTGACTGAGTCAGTAATACCAACATGTTTCAATCAGACCACCATAGTCCCTGTGCCCAAGAACACTAAGGTAACCTGCCTAAATGACTACCAACCCGTAGCACTCACATCTGTAGCCATGAAATGCTTTGAAAGGCTGGTCATGGCTCACATCAACACCATTATTCCAGAAACCATAGACCCACTCCAATTTGCATACCGCACCAACAGATCCACAGATCATGCAATATCTATTGCACTCCACACTGCCCTTTCCCACCTGGACAAAAGGAACACCTATGTGAGAGTGGTATTCATTGACTACAGATCAGCGTTCAACACCATAGTGCCTTCAAAACTCATCACTAAGCTAAGGACCCAGGGACTAAACACCTCCCTCTGCAACTAGATCCTGGACTTCCTGTCCAGCTGCCCCCAGGTGGTATGGGTAGGTAACAACACATCTGCCACGCTGATCCTCAACATAGGGGCCCCTCAAGTGTGCGTGCTCAGTGTCCTCCTGTACTCCCTGTTCACTCATGACTGCATGGCCAGGCACGACTCCAACACCATCATTCAATTTGCAGATGACACAACAGTGGTAGGCCTGATCACCAACAACGATGAGACAGCCTATAGGTAGGAGGTCAGAGACCTGGTCGTGCAGGGCCAGGATAACAACCTATCCCTCAACGTAATCAAGACAAAGGAGATGATTGCCGACTACAGGAAAAGGAGGACCGAGCATGCCCCCATTCTCATCGACGGGGCTGTAGTGGAGCAGGTTGAGAGCTTCAAGTTCCTTGGTGTCCACATCACCAACAAACTAGAATGGACCAAACACACCAAGACAGTTGTGAAGAGGGCACGACAAAGCCTATTCCCCCTACATGTACATATTACCTCAATTACCTTGACTAGTCTGTGCCCCTGCACATTGACTCTGTACCAGTACAGCTGCTTTTAATTATTTGTTATTTAAACATTTTTCTTATCTATTTTTTACACTTATTTTCTTAAAACTGCATTGTTTGTTAAAGGCTTGTAAGTAAGCATTTCACTGTGAGGTCTACAACTTGTATTCGGCACATGTGACAAATAAAATGGAATTTTATTTTATTTTATTTAAGTGCTATTTGACCAAGAAGGGGAGTGATGGAGTGCTGCATCAGTAGACCTGGCCTCCACAATCACCCAACCTCAACCCAATTGAGATGATTTATGATGAGTTGGACTGCAGAGTGAAGGAAAAGCAGCCAACAAATGCTCATCATATGTGGGAAAGACTGTTGGAAAAGCATTCCAGGTGAAGGTGGTTGAGATAAACTTTTTTTGGTTACTACATGATTCCATATGTGTTATTTCATAGTTTTGATGTCTACAATGTAGAAAATATTAAAAATAAAGAAAAAACCCTTGAATGACTAGGTGTGTCCAAACTTTTGACTGGTACTGTATTTCAGCAAGTTATAACACAAAATCATATCTGAAAGATGGAATGTATACTGTAAGAGGTATATGCCATTCTCAGCAACTCAACTTGTAAAATCAAAGCCAGAAAAAGAGATGAGACAGTATTTGTTATGGTAAGATGGTTTTACCCAGGGCTAACACACCATACTGTATCCCAGACAAATTCATTAACTTCCTGAAATCAAATACATGTTTGCCAAGAACAACTGATCAGTGGAACATCACAAAGTAGATAATTTGCAATGGATGGTTGCTGTGTTAAAATCTGGATTTGTAGTTTGTATTATCTCTACTAAAGACCACTAGACAGAAGTGTTTTATGTGTGGGAAGGAGTTAGTTTTGCTCTTAGCCCATTAAAGCTGACAAATCCTGTTATCTGAGATATGTTGTGCCATCTAGAAGCCATGGAGTCAGTGGTGTTTCCTGACATGCCTGTTTGCTACCTAAGGCATAATTTGTGCCGTGTTGGGATTCAAAGATTGCCTGTTGACATCGTTTCATGCATGTTCACAGTATGTCACCAGCTCAACATTATCTCTCCAGTTCTGATGTTGTGAGCTCTGCTCATGGCTCACTGTCTCGATGGCGCTTGATGCCACTTGTGCTGAACATAGGTTAATTAACCCCTGCCTGCATCCTTCCCCCCTCAGGCATCGTCACACACAAACACTCACAGGCCAGCACAAAGGTTTGGTGGTAATAAGCAGATAAAAGGCCCATAATGACATGGCACCAGGTTAGAACAAACGTCATGAACCGGTGGCTTCCATCATATCTTCTGCCTCAGCGAACAACACAAGAGGCCATGTCTCGTGCGGACCATGTGACCGGAATTGTATTGATCACTCAATTTGTGGCCCTGGCTATCCTGGGGCCGTCTGGTGTTATCCCTGGAGGGCTGGCCCAGGAGGGGCTGGCCCAGGGCTCTGTCTGCTCCCCTGACAGGGCCAGCTCTGGGGGTGAAGAATGGGGGAGGCGGGTGGTGTGACTAAGCAGAGTCTTGTTAGAATGGGGCGGTGCGGACGGGAGGGGCGCATCGCCAAGCCCTGTCCAAAAACAGGCTGCTGCTCGCTTTTTTACATCCCACCAACTGTTCACATTTCAACGCTCTGACCCTTTTTTCATTTCTATACAATACATCGTTAACAAAACAGTTTACAAACCACGGGTGATACATTATCCACTCTGACTTCCCAGATTTACTCAGACTAATGGATTAACCACTGAGCTGTGTAGAGTCCACACATGACTAATGCTCAATATCTCCTTTGTGTGGTATTTGAAAACAAATGCAAACTTACAGGTCGTATCTGTAATACTTGTGTGTATATTATAAATTAAGAGTTTATTTCCAAAAGTCTATATCCACCAATTTTTCACATTTTTTTTTTTTTTTTAAATGATTGCTTTTGGGTACCTTCATGTGTGTGTAAAATATTACTTTTCTCAGATTTTGTATTCATAGATTTGAGATGTGTATGAGTTTTTACTTATTTTTTTGCATAATGCTACATGTCCATTGTTTAGATGGAATGGAATGTTTGTATCCTGTATATTTGAATGTGATATGTGGTTGTCTTAAGGTGAATGCACAAACTGTAAGTCACTCTGGATAAGAGCATCTGCTAAATTACTCAAATGTAAAATGTAACTGTTTAACATACAGATCTCATATTACTGTATAGAATACCTTTTTTTGTACACGTTGATGTCACAAATGTATCATTTGTACAGTTCTTTATTAAAAATGTAGTTATTTGTTACATTTGACTGTGTAAAACTTTGCAGTACCACCTGTTTCTCTGAGAGTGAGGTGGATATATATTGCATTTTGCAAAGAAAACGTATTATTTGTCTCTGGAATGAAATCATTTGGTGATAGATTTCATTGAACAACCCCATGCCATTATTAGATCGTGAAAAAACACGAATCTCTTTCATCATTTTTTTAAACAATAAAAGCTAATTTACCAACATTTCTGAAAATGGATATATAGTATTTTGGAATGAAACCTTAAATATATACACATATCATCTCTATTTGACATGCAATTCTGATATTGGTTGGAACTCAAAAGTAAGAGTTTAGCAAACAAGTCAACTTGATTCTCAAGAACTTAAGGTACGGACACAACGGTAGCGTTTTCTGGCTGAAAGTACTCTTGACAGAGTGCCGGTCGCAATTTGCAAACCGAGTGCAAACCAATTCTTGTAAAAACAGGCAAAATTGTTTGACCACTGGCGGGTGGTGGAACAGCCGACCATAATTCAGTTTTTCCCTTTATTCATAAGTTAATATGTTGGAAAGTGCGTGGACATTTCTAATGTAACTAAATCTTGATTCAAAACATTGTTAAATTTAATTGAATTTGAATCGAATAGAACGACAGAGTGAGCAAACAAACTTAACCACAAAAATAGAGAAAATGGGAAAAAAAATGAATCAGAAAGTTGGTATGTTATTGTGACAACTTTGCACACTCCACATGTCACCAAGGCTGTCTTCCCTAGAGAAAGCTTTCCATTTATAGCCATCTAAAAGAAATGAATTTGACTTTAACTAGATCATCTTTTTCCCTTTCACACAGTCAGAGACCCCTGTGGTTGACAATAGGGCCTTTGAGAGGGGAAGGAGGCTAGTGCTGGCCAAAGGTTAAACAGGCCATCCCCTCATGATAAATCACTGCTTAATGAGCCTGCCATTGTCCCACATTGTATTGTTCACTTTCAGACCGTTACCTTCTGGTTGTAAAGCTGACACAGCTAATGAACTGGCTGCTTTGAACTCTTCCACAATATTGACTGATTGCATGGAGCAGATGTCTCTGGCCAAGCGACTAGTAAATGTATATTTGATTAAGAAAGAGTGCGTGGCCCTGGAGGTGGCTAGTGTGTGTGGGTGTGGAGGGTTTATTCACCCAGGGAAGTTCATTTTAAAACAATAACAATGGTTACAACTTCTCACTTTGACAAGAGGACCTCTCTCTCTCTTTGAATAAACTTCACTGGAGCACGGAGGGTTGTCTTGCAGTTTCTGTCACGTAGTTACCAGGTTTGTTTTAATGGGGAGGAATTCAAATCAATTTGGGGTAACAACTACACCGGTAGTGTATAAAATACAGGTAAACCACGTTTTTGAATGCACTGTGCCTTTAAATCTTGTGAGCAAGAACTATTTGATGATGTATGCATCTATTTGGGTGTCTTACTGAGGCAAGGGGCATTGGGTTCACTTCTATTGTCAGATGATGAAAAATCTGCTATTCTCTCAACAGCCTGGAATAGTAGATAGACACCTCACTCACATTAATTGAGCAAAAAGGCCAAATGGAAAGTAGTTTAATTAAAATCACACTATTCAATTCTGATCAAAAATCCTATGAGAATTATTTTTCATTGTCATATTTTCTTGAATCATCTGAATAATATAATATCAAATCTGCATGTAAATCAGGGCAACTTCGAGATCCCCTTCTCTGAATGTGTTAAAAAATGATTTTCATAATTGAGAAAAGTCTTCCTCCAGTGTGTCCTTAGGTAGAGGTAAAGGTAGACATGACTAAACATGAGCCAGTGCACCAGCTTCTAGTGACCGAGAGGAAAGGTGGAGGAGAAAGGTATTGAGTTCCACTGATTAGCATATAATTGGAGGCTTTGTTTTGGACACAGGGAATTAGTCTTGTGCGAGCCCTAATGCTAGTGGTCAGCTGGCTGTCCATTCACTCACTGAACGTAGCTTGTTCTGTTGCAAAAGCAGTTTCAAAATTCACAAATGCAGTTTTCAGTTAACACGGTCACCAGCTAGCCTGGCAATATTAGAAAGTTTGAAGGAATACCCTCCTGGATTATTCTATACTCAATAAATCGCAAAACAATAAATGGAACATGCACATTCCATTTCATAATAATCAACTGAGATCAGAACATGTACATCTGCATGAAGATCGAAAATTCAGAAATACCCCAAAACGGAATAGAATGTGAACCAATGATCTAGTCAAAGGAAGAAAATGATTTAAATGATTTACTTTAGAGAAATGTCATAACCAAGCAATTCTGAAACAATAGCCAATGGTTACCTCCCTGTTAGATGTTCAGTTGGTAAAAAAAACTGCAAAAGGAGGCAGAGAAGTACAGTTTGTTGGTGGTCTCACTCAGGTTATTTTGAGATTAGGGACCATTTAAAGATCCAAGTGAAGATGTAGTCAGATTTGTTGAAGATTCTGGTTCCTGGTTGAGAAAATGTGACCCTATTCAGTCCAGGTTCAACTTTATGATGAAGCAGGTCCCAAAATATTAAAAAATTCTGCAGTCTATTCACTCAGACAGTTTCAGGTACATATTTTGCTTACGTAGGTAGGCTGATTTGTAGACATATTTTGTTTTCAATTATGATAACTTGGATTGTAGTGTTTGTAAGGAGTTTTATAAGTTGTTTTCAGGCTGAATGGGGCACTATGTTAATACTTACCAAACAAAACGTGGGTACACTATTGTGAAATACAGTATATACCCCAAAAGTGAAAAAATTGTGTTAGGTTCTATTTTTTGTGTGGAATATCCTTTTAAAAGAAACCTAGGCCATGAATAAATCCGATTGTACTTTGTCGGCTATGCACCTTTTAAAGGAAATGCTCATGTGTTCGCGGCTCAATCGGGAAATTACCATTAAATGTCAAGCGTGCTTTTACACAGATTTACCGCTGATCGGATTGAATCCTGGCCCTAGAGGTCTCCTCCTAGCTAAATCTGTAAGTGGCATATCACCACCAGAAGTTGTTCAAACCTTACACACTTTAAACGACCACAAGTGTTCCTTTTTGCCTGAAAGAAAAATTGCTCGCTGTGCTTGAAGTTGTGTTCGGTGCTGAACCCTTATCTGTGTAATACTACTCCTTGAATCGTCATATTGACCCAGCCATTTTCATGGTGTGCATGTTGTAAATTTGCTGTGACATGGTGTGTCTGCCATGGTCTGTGTGAGTGTGTGGTGCTCTCAGGTCATGAGAGGAGTGTGTGGGCTCCAATGCTGCCTGGGGCCTTGATAAATGGTCTGTGGTCAGCTGGAGGGGCTCAGGGCCACGCAGGAATGCCCCTGGGGGTCATCCGCTCAGCGGGATGAAGGGATGAGGTGGACCAACGGCCATTATGGCCCTTTGTGTCAGATCGCTCTGTGATTGACATCAGTTTTTCCCTCTTTCCATGGCCCCCATTGAGGAATACTGGCCATCCACTGACCTGCACAGTGGAGGCAATGCATTTAACAATCTTGCTACTTGCTTTTAGCAGAAGCCTCTGCGATGGGGGTTCTAGAAAGTGATAACATATCGGCCTGAGAGACATTTTAGTTGTGGTTGCTACGTTGTGAAAGTCTGAGGGCCTGTCTTCTTAACTTACATTTCCAGAAAATTGTTGAATATTTTCTTATTTTAAAGTGCCAGGTCAAAAGATGCAGTACTATTGTTCTCTACCACTTTGAGGCACTGTGACAGTCACAAGACCCAGCATCCTCACACAGTTAGCATCTTTATAACCCTGGAAAGACCCTTTGTCCCCTTTGACGCAAAATTATCACTCATTACTTAAAAAACTTTTCCCAGTTTCGATACATTTTCATTGAGGCTGGACTTTTTATGCCTTTCTCAATGCAGTATTTCTTCCCCCTTTATTTCGGCTGAATAACTACTCAAGAAAATGAAAGCATAATGACCCGGCAATTGTGACAAAACCTAATTGGTCACGGAGGCCAGTGGCTAATGAGCTGAAAAAATGTGCCTATGGGTGTGTAATAACTGTATTTTCCTCTGCCTCTACTCCTTTCGTCACAGCCCTGTGTGGCATTTTTAACAAACTGAAATGGCACCAGATGCAACAGGGCTCAGACACTTTGACTTGAATTGGGAAACCATATGTTCAGATAAGTCATGGTTTCCTCTTTCCCACAGGCAGGGGCCAGTGTGTCTGTGAGGTAAACCACTGGTGGCCAGGAAGCACCACTTTTCAACTCGGCACCATGGGCGATGATAAAGAGATCGCAACGGCACAAATATTAATGAAACTTTATTTTGTTTCATCAAAGGTTTAGATTTTCTTTGGGTTTAATCACCTTTTGAAACATTTACTCCTTGTTTTCCTGTAGTATTATATGTTAAAACATATATCATTATATTTTATTAATCAATTTACAAATCAATTTACAAATCACCATGTTGCAGGAGAACTTTCCTGAAATGCAGGACATTTAAAACTTGTAGTGTATTTGAGGTTTATATAGATTTCTGAAGTTTGTAATTTCCACTTGATTTTTCAGACTTGATTTTCCCTTGTGAAAAAATGTATCAACCCCTACAAAAATGTACATGAATTATAATCCACATAATAATTCACATTTCCTGTTGCTGCAGGATTATTTTCCTGCTGTAGCAAACTGGCTCAAATGAAGATCCTACATCTGTATTCAATAAGACTAACACCACATACATAGTGTAAGAGACACAGTGTCCCTTGTGAAAAACATCAATATTTTTATATTAGAGTTGAACATTTTCTGAAAGACTTTGTTTTAACAAGCTTGGCTGCTCAGTTCACAATGTTGTTCGCTCCAGTCAAGTTAAGTTATTATCCCTTTTTTTAATATACTGCACTTCTTGCCCTTGTGAACCTGTTGAGAGGTTCTGAAAGGGACCTGAAGAGTTCCACTGGCTCCTGAAAATAGTGCTGATTATGAGGCAGAAAGGGGGAACTCCGGTTTTATTCAGTGCCTAAGATAACACCATACAGAATGATAGACTCGTCTGGATTGTTTGTCCCCCTCACCCATTGTTCTTCTTTCCATTGAGTTAGACTCTCAGCTGCACTTGAGGGGGCCGTCACAGGTAGGAGAGCAACAGAGATAATTCGCAGCCCATGGTTGATTGCCCCCTTATAGACACTCACTCTCATGGCCCTGAAAGGCCTCAGACGCTGGTGAATAAACTCCTACTCGCTTCCATAAACTTTTTCTCCTCCTGAATTTTCCGGGGATGTGAACAGCTCCCAGCCAGGGCCGGGGATGCCTCTGAAAGAGAGCCTGTTTGGAATCAAAGCCTGTCGGCTCCACCCTTCTCTGACACACACAAGAAGGGAGCGCCTGTGATCCAGCGCTCAGCCAGTCAAGACAAGAGCACACTGCTTTTCCCTCCTGTGGTCTCGGGTACACAAACTGCTACTAGGTACTAATATTAATGTTTCTTAAATACATATTTCAGTTTAGGACTAGCTCTGTGTTTGCATGTTGTACAATTTACAGTTCAAGTATAGTCTCATCATCATCTGATTTTTGGAAATATACATTTTTTTTTGTTAAATGGGGGGGGGGTGCTTTTGGTTATCGTTTTGTGTCATAATTACAGTAATATTATTCAGTATATTATGACCACACAACGATAAGTAATCTGCATGCATATATCACAGCTATTTATCATTCTGAAAGTCTAATTTCCGATTCATGTGGCTCAGGCAAGTCCTATTTAAAGGAACCAAAACACAGAATACACCCTAAATAGGACATTGAAATGTTGCTGTGTTGTTGTCACACTATGCATTAGCATTATCCTATTGTGGTTGTTTTATTGTTTTGATAGATGACTACGGGTAGCTGTCTGTAACTGATATGTTCTTTCATCTTTGAGTGATCGAGGCCCCATAGTGTGCTAAAGAAATGTTGTCAGTGGTTAAATGGTCTGATTTGTCTGTAGATGCTACAGTTTAAATGAGTCTGCTTCTAAACTTTCAGATGTTTTAAATCGTTGTTGAAACAATAAAACAACCATTGGTAGAGAGCGACATGACCACAGCAGAAGGCAGCAACCCTATAAGCTTGAGAGCCGAGCAGGGTCTCAGATGACATCACAGGAGGAGGTGGCAGCATTGTTAGCGTCCCAACATGGGGCAGTGTATTAAATGCAGCATGAGCTTGATTCTCTTTCAGACTTGACTGAGCAGCTCAGACTCTAAGACCTATCTAGGACCTATGACACAGTTGCACATTCTTAGTGTGACCTGAGTCATGCAGTTGGCTCCCTTGGAGAGTTAAAAGTCACAAAGAAGAGTGTGTTGATAGCCACCAGGAAGATTTCAGCCCATCCAACAATGCTCTTTTTCCCTGGGCCATGGGGTGTGTAAAAGGAGGACCTGCAAGTGCTAGCAGTGGAGCGAGGAGCAAGCACTTTGATTGACAGTGTCTGTCAGGGCCAATGAACTCCACTTAAACATTGTCTTTATGTGTTCTATATAGAGTTGTTCGACTGTGACCCTTCCATCTGTTAATGCTAATCTGTCCGTCATTTGGACCAGTTGACTCTGGATAGGCCTCCATCCAGTCTCTTGTCGTTCTTTCTTCAGCACGTATCGACTAGAGCAGGGTTTCCAAAACTCTGTCTTCGGGACCCCAAGGAGTGTACGTTTAGTTTGTTCACCCTGACACTGCACAGCCGATTCAAATAATCAACTAATCATCACGCTTTGAATCAGCTGTATAGTGCTAGGGCAGAAAACAAAATGTGCACCCCTTGGGGTCGTGAGGACCGAGTTTGGGAAACGCTCGACTAGAGATGGAGAAAAATGAGCATCACTTTTATTTTTCACATCATTGCACTTAATATATACTATTTAGCAGATGCTTTTATCCAAAGTGACATAGAGTCATTCATGCATACTATTACATATGGGTGGTCCTGGGTACTGAACCTACTATCCTGGTGTTGCACAAGCCATGCTCTTCCAACTGAGCCACAGAGGAACCACTGGATGTTTTATCAGGTTCTTTGGGGAGCAATGACACAAACTGCTATGATTGACCAGAATCTGAAACCAAGACCTGTAATGTCCCTTGAGACTCAACATGACATTTAATTCAATAGTACCATACAAATCCATCTGAAATGCAATGCTTCCCATTGTTAAGCAAACTCTAACACTTACAACTCACTGAAAATGGCCTCAAGACTTCCCCAGCCTGTGTTCTGCACAAGTCAAACAAAAAAACTTGACATTCAGCTGATTTCAGTCAAAACATCATATTTATGTGAACAATCAAAACACAGATAACTGAACGTCGAGACAAAACTAGCAGTGACATGCTATGACTGACAAGTTGATGAGACACGAGAGACATAGCCGGTGGCCTTGTCATGAACTTGAACACCACGAGCTGATGCCAAGCTCTCAACCGGTCAGAGGGATTCCATGGGCCGGGGGCCTTTAAAGCTACTTTTTTAATCTGTATTATTACTGGCTCATTCAGCAGCAACGTGGGCGATTAGGGCATTTCTCAAAGAAATATGAGAAAGAGACGATTTTCATATCCTTTGTTATTGGTCTTGACCCCATGTGTCTATCGACTTTAGGAGAACCGAGCAAGTGCACATCAAGGCAGGATGAGGGGGAAGAAACTCAATTTATTCAGATTACACAAGACCTCTGGGACAGGGATTTGCTCTGGCAAGCTGTTACCTCTTGTCTCGGAATCATCTGTTTCTGTGGTGGGCACTAGGGCAATGTTTGATGTTTCAGCTTGGAGAGATTCATCTAGTGGGCACTAGGACAATGTTTGATGTTTCAGTTTGGAGAGATTCATCTAGTGGGCACTAGGACAATGTTTGATGTTTCAGCTTGGAGAGATTCATCTAGTGGGAACTAGGACAATGTTTGATGTTTCAGCTTGGAGAGATTCATCTAGTGGGCACTAGGACAATGTTTGATGTTTCAGCTTGGAGAGATTCATCTAGTGGGCACTAGGACAATGTTTGATGTTTCAGCTTGGAGAGATTCATCTAGTGGGCACTAGGACAATGTTTGATGTTTCAGCTAGGAGAGATTCATCTGGTGCCCACCAGATGTCCGTGTGAAGTCCCCCAAAAACGGCCAACACATGGCCTTTAAGTTAAAGTTGTCCATTAATTAATCTCTCTGTTTTTCTCTCCCAAAACCCTTTCCTTCAGCTCTTTTACTTCTAAGACGTGTTTTCAACACACTCAGGGGCTTAACTATGGGAGAGAGAAAAGCTCCATAGAAGAAGTGAAGTATCTTAATTAAAGCACCCTCCACTTCTCCCCGCTCCTTTCTTCCAGGCCCAGAGAAGCAGGAGGAATGGTCCAATCCCACTTTAAGCCCCCCTTGTTTCCTGCCGCCAATGGAAAGTCCCATTAGATACAATGACGGAGAAAGGGTTCAAATTAAAACTAAGAGAGCTCCCTCCTTTGCCTATGTCATCCCCTCTCATTATTTCCAATATGAGAAAGTGAGATGGAGTTGAATGTGGCTTCTTCAAATCCACGACATGGCAACACTTGATGCTAATTAACAGAGACTTATTGTTGCAAACCAATGTATGTATAAGGGTTTAGTGGGCTTAGAGGAAAGCCCCAAAGTGAGGGTGAATAACTGTGGATAACTGACCCTCACTGGCCCTCACCCTGCCCAGCCTATGGGATGGAGCAAGCCACAATCTTTTGTCCTTCTGAATTAACCAACTACTACATAACTTGGGTGCGGCAGGGTAGCCTAGTGGTTAGAGCGTTGGACTAGTAACCAAAAGGTTGCAAGTTCAAATCCTGAGCTGACAAGCTACAAATCTGTCGTTCTGCTCCTGAACAGGCAGTTAACTCACTGTTCCTAGGCTGTCATTGAAAATAAGAATTTGTTCTTAACTGACTTGCCTAGTTAAATTAAGGTAAAATAAAAAACTTCTTATAGAACTCACATAGTCAGTTTAGATAAATATTACGATCTACAGTAGATGGCATAAGACAGTTATGTA
The DNA here is from genome assembly GCF_002021735.2 of Oncorhynchus kisutch. Taxonomy (NCBI): domain Eukaryota; kingdom Metazoa; phylum Chordata; class Actinopteri; order Salmoniformes; family Salmonidae; genus Oncorhynchus; species Oncorhynchus kisutch. The sequence goes on along the minus strand of NC_034195.2, from coordinate 43,238,562 downwards.
GGATTCAGAAAATGGTAACTTAGAAACTATATACACAAAACTCCATCTCCCAAAGCCTCTTAGACCTGTTTCTCTTTTATCAAAGTGGAATAGAGAATAAGTAGAGCTATACTCACTTTAAAAACAAATAACACACTTCCTACATACTGTAGATATTTATTGAGTATAGTTAATGTATGGTTACCATTTTAAGGAGGATAAATCCATTACTTATTCAAGTTAAAAACAAATAATGTGATTCATCCTTCCCAATCAAAGGCTCTAGTTCCCTGAATCCTTTTCCCATTCCACTGTGGAGAATGACGCAGAAGCCTTGGAGACTGCACTTTCTGATGACTTATACATGACTTAGCTTTTACTCTATTATTCCCAGGCAGTCTTCCTTTTCTGTGAGACTATGCCTCCGAATTCATCCTCATCTGTTATTTTCATGACTGCAACATTCCCCTGCAAACAAATCAGGCCCTTTTTTCTTTGGGTGGTGGAAAGATGAGGTAATATGTCAGTATGTAAATTGTCAGTTCATATGAACCTTGCTCACACAGGCCTTTATATGAGGCTTGCTCACACAGGCCTTTACATGAGGCTTGCTCACACAGGCCTTTATATGAGGCTTGCTCACACAGGCCTTTATATGAGGCTTGCTCACACAGGCCTTTACATGAGGCTTGCTCACACAGGCCTTTATATGAGGCTTGCTCACACAGGCCTTTATATGAGGCTTGCTCACACAGGCCTTTACATGAGGCTTGCTCACACAGGCCTTTATATGAGGCTTGCTCACACAGGCCTTCACATGAGGCTTGCTCACACAGGCCTTTACATGAGGCTTGCTCACACAGGCCTTTATATGAGGCTTGCTCACACAGGCCTTTACATGAGGCTTGCTCACACAGGCCTTTATATGAGGCTTGCTCACACAGGCCTTCACATGAGGCTTGCTCACACAGGCCTTTACATGAGGCTTGCTCACACAGGCCTTTATATGAGGCTTGCTCACACAGGCCTTTATATGAGGCTTGCTCACACAGGCCTTTACATGAGGTTTGCTCACACAGGCCTTTATATGAGGCTTGCTCACACAGGCCTTTATATGAGGCTTGCTCACACAGGCCTTTACATGAGGCTTGCTCACACAGGCCTTTATATGAGGCTTGCTCACACAGGCCTTTATATGAGGCTTGCTCACACAGGCCTTTACATGAGGCTTGCTCACACAGGCCTTTACATGAGGCTTGCTCACACAGGCCTTTATATGAGGCTTGCTCACACAGGCCTTCATATAAGCCTTGCTCACACAGGCTTTTATATGAGGCTTGCTCACACAGGCCTTTATATGAAGCTTGCTCACACAGGCCTTCACATGAGGCTTGCTCACACAGGCCTTCATATGAGGCTTGCTCACACAGGCTTTTATATGAGGCTTGCTCACACAGGCCTTCACATGAGGCTTGCTCACACAGGCCTTCACATGAGGCTTGCTCACACAGGCCTTCACATGAGGCTTGCTCACACAGGCCTTCGCATGAGGCTTGCTCACACAGGATTTGTTTCTTTTTTTCTCCCTTTTTTTCCAGAGTCCCCCCCCCCCCCCCCCCCCAAAAAAAAAAAACACAAAGGAGATGAGGAGGGGGAGGTTGCCAATTCACTGAACAAACGATAGAAATCACATTTTGGGGAGCATTACAGAATAATTACACATATGCTTAGATGGGAGGCATTCATGAGGGTTGACAATATTTTAGGGATTAAAGATGTTAGTGGTGCAGCCCTCTCCAAGGAACAGGGATCGTTGACACATTCAAATGCAAAAGCGTAGCCGTTTGGAGAGTGAAATGCCGTCTGTCTCTGGTGCTTACTACAAACTTGGGAAGGGCTTTCTTGGGCCCAGACACCGGGCCCTTAATGCCTAAAGCTATTCCTTCATATAAAGCAGGGGACAAAGGCTGGCAGCTTCATGGTGTAAAAGTAATTACCTTTGCACTGATCAGAATAATTCTACCCACTGCAACAAGCACCTGACCACAAATACCACAGGGTAAGTTTCAGTATTTTTATTTTATCTAATGCTGTAGTCGTCCATTTTAACTTAATGTTGTAGTAATAAGCAAGCATAATACACAAATTAAATTAACCATCACAAATGTAATTTTACGGATTTCTTAAACATATATTTTCCATGTGCTCAACAGATACACAATAGCGTTTGAGGATTTTCATCCTGCTTTGTTCTGCAGCTTAAATCAAACTCCTTCATCATTTGACCTTCTTCATGCCTCCACAGTAGATCAGAAACATAACCAGACTGTAAGAGGGGGACTAGATTTAATGTTTTCTTTCTTCTCCGTGCCAGTGTGGCTCTTCCTGGCTGAAGTCGGGGCCATGAAATCCCTTTTTTGTTGATGTTTAGACATGGAAATGTAAAGTATTCATGGCAATTATAGGCATGAGAAATTGATGAAATTACAGTCTGTTCCTTGAAAGAGGCAGAGCGGGTGCGGAACAAAAGGCAATTGGCTGTGTCAGCAGTGTGGTGGTGGCTTTCTAACAGGTGAAGAGCCCCGTGTGTGGGATGACTGGGATTGGCACGTGAATGTGGCGGGACAGCAGACCCCCTGCTGGGCCGGCACAAAGAGGGGGCACACACCAGAACCGCCAGGACATTGACTGAGATGAGCACCCACTCTTTCTCTGAGGGAAATCTTTGGGCCTCTTCGACTGTTACAGATATGGCACATTTCACCAACCGAAGACCTTCAAATGGGAGGTGAATAGCCTAGAGCACGCTTTCATTTCCCTCAGCCCTTTTCAAAGGAGCGGCAATATGGGATGAATGAGCGCTACTTGAGAATATCCTCCAGTTCGCCTTTCTTTCTCTTTGTATATGTGGGTGTGTGTGACTTTAGTCCTCGTGAAATTATTAAACAAAGCTGATGTAGGAACCTGAATGAAGGCAGAGCATGCTGAGCGTGTGACTATAATCTGGTGAGTGATGTTGAGGTGGACATGATAAAGTTTTCAAAGTGAAAATGAAATGAAAAAACATGTATTTATCTATTCACATTGTGAAGGGAATTGTATTAGCCTTGACCCTATTTGAATATTACCACTATTTTGAATACTGAATTGTCTGTTCTGTAGCATTTGTCATCCTGCTTGGTGTCAATTATATAGGATTTGAAGAAACAATTCCATACTTCTTCAAGATAGTCATTTTGTTAAAATATATTTTTTGGGGGGTTAAAAATACTCTTTAAGTATCTCATGTGGCAGGTGATTTTGTGCCTTTATATTGAATAGTTTTCCACATGAGAGACTTTACAGGTGACACAGCAGAGTGCAAACAAGCCTTTCATTCAGAATCAATGCACCACTGGGGTGGGAAAAGAAGTGAAAAGCAACTTCATGGCCTCTCTGTGGCAACTCCTTCAAGTCAGACCACCTGATAAACCTTGTTAATGAGAACACACACACACATACTATGGAAAAAGTCAGATAGTTCTACTGCTGCACCCTGTGTGGAGGGCTAAGATAACTGTGACTTGAGATGTGGCAGACAATAAAAGTCCAGGGCACCACTGTGGGCCTCTATGGGTTCCATTCACAGCCATGCTTCCATGAATACAGCAAAATCTGAAATGAAACTTTTAATCTCTGCATCACATACAGACCCCTAAAAATGGGGACTTCCTTTTTAACAATTTCCCCCACCAACATGTTGTGTTCTCTCTGCTCCTAATAGTCTTTCAATTTCTCTCTGACCCAGCGAGGGTTATAGTTATAGGGTTATAGTTATAGTCGACTGAAAGACTCCCGTTATAGAATTATAAAGCAAGGAAGGAAGAAAAAAGAAGGGAAAAAATGTTTGTTTTTTGGGGGCCAAAAGTGGTTCAGTCTTAAAAGAGTGAAGGCAATGTTTCCTGGATATGGACAAGAAAAAGGGTGCAAATCAGGAAGCAAGAATTGTCCTAAAATGTTTCTCCTTATCTCCGTCCTCTTTCAGAAAGTTACTTCAGCCTGTTGAAGGTCAGATTACAGAGCGTGGCTCCTGTTAAAATATGCATGGTTTTATTCAGACTTAAAAGTTGAGAAAAGGTCCCATAAAATGTCTGGGGGGCCATTGGCCAACCTGGACTCAGGGGTAGACATAAAATAGTAAATGTAAATCCGGGACAATTAGTTTGATATGTTACATTTTGTATGGCATGTATTAATTTGTGGATGTCGATCATCCATTACGAATGATACAGTTGAAGTCGGAAGTTTACATACACCTTAGCCAAATACATTTAAACTCAGTTTTTCACAATTCCTGTCATTTAATCAGAGTAAAGATTCCCTGTTTTAGGTCAGTTAGGATCACCACTTTATTTTAAGAATGTGAAATGTCAGAATAATAGTAGAGAGAATGAATTATTTCAGCTTTTATTTCTTTCATCACATTTCCAGTGGGTCAGAAGTTTACATACACTCAATTAGTATTTGGTAGCATAACTTGGGTCAAACGTTTCGGGTAGCCTTCCACAAGCTTCCCACAATAAGTTGGGTGAATTTTGGCCCATTCCTCCTAGAGCTGGTGTAACTGAGTCAGGTTTGTAGGCCTCCTTGCTCACACATGGTTTTTCAGTTCTGCCCACAAATGTCCTATAGGATTGAGGTCAGGGCTTTGTGATGGCCACTCCAATACCTTGACTTTGTTGTCCTTAAACCATTTTGCCACAACTTTGGAAGTATGCTTGGGGTCATTGTCCATTTGGAAGATCCATTTGCGACCAAGCTTTAACTTCTGATGTCTTGAGATGTTGTTTCAATATAGCCACATAATATTCCTCCCTCATGATGCCATCTATTTTGTGAAGTGCATCAGTCCCTCCTGCAGCAAAGCACCCCCACAACATGATGCTGCCACCCCCGTGCTTCACGGATGGGATGGTGTTCTTCGGCTTGCAAGCCTCCCCCTTTTTTCTCCAAACATAACGATGGTCATTATGGCCAAACAGACCAGAGGACATTTCTCCAAAATGTACAATCTTTGTCACCATGTGCAGTTGCAAACCGTAGTCTGGTGGTTTTAATGCCGATTTTGTAGCAGCGGCTTCTTCCTTGCTGAGCAGCCTTTCAGGTTATGTCGATATAGGACTCGTTTTACTGTGGATATATATAGTTACTTTTGTACCTGTTTCCTTCAGCATATTCACAAGGTGGCGGCAGGGTAGCCTAGTGGTTAGAGCGTTGGACTAGTAACCAAAAGGTTGCAAGTTCATATCCCCGAGGTACAAATCCCCAAGGTACAAATATTTTGTTCTGCCCCTGAACAGGCAGTGCCACTGTTCCTAGGCCGTCATTGAAAATAAGAATTTGTTCTTAACTGACTTGCCTAGTTAAATAATGGTATAAAAAAAGAAGGTCCTTTGCTATTCTTCTTAGATTGATTTGCACTTTTTGCACCAAAGTACGTTCATCTTTAGGAAACAGAACGCGTCTCTTCCTGAGCGGTATGCGTGATCCCATGGTGTTTATACTTGTGTACTATTGTTTTTACAGATGAACGTGGTACGTTCAGGTGTTTGGAAATTGCTCCCAAGGATGAACCAGGCTTGTGGAGGTCTACATTTTTTTTCTGAGGTCTTAGCTGATTTATTTTGATTTTCCAATGAGGCACTGAGTTTGAAGGTAGGCCTTGAAATACATCCACAGGTACACCTCCAATTGACTCAAATTATGTAAATTTGCCTATCAGAAGCTTCTAAAGCCATGACATAATTTTCTGGAATTTTCCAAGCTGTTTAAAGGCACAGTCAACTTAGTGTATGTAAACTTCTGACCCACTGGAATCGTGATACAGTGAATTATAGGTGAAATAATCTGTCTGTAAACAATTGTTGGAAAAATTACTTGTGTTATGCACAAAGTAGATGTCCTAACCGACTTGCCCAAACTATAGTTTGTTAACAAGAAATTTGTGGAGTGGTTGAAAAACTAGTTTTAATGACTCAAACCTGTAAACTTCTGTCTTCAACTGTATGTTACGAATTACAATGTGTGATATGTCACAAATTGCAATTTGTACAATGTGTTACAAATGTGTAAAACGTATGATATGTTAAAAATTCCAATTTGTTGTGGCTAACATTGGCTAGGTGTCTATTGCTAACGTTTGCTAGGTGGTTGACATTAGGGTTAGTGTTTAAGGTTAGGGATAAGGTTAGGAGTTAGGTTAATGGGTTAGCTAACATGCTAAGTAGTTTCAAAGTAGCTAAAATGTAGTAAGTAGTTGCAAAGTTGCTAATTAGCTGAAATTCGAACACGCAACCTTTGAGTTGTTAGACGTTCGAGTTTTATGCCCAACCATCCAACCCCAACCAACCAACCGCCCTACTTTCAGATTTGCTTCGAGTAACCGTCTGTGTTATGTAACCATACCAAACATAACATATCATACTAATTTGAGTGTCCCGGGTTAGGTTTTACTATGTTACGTCTAGTTTTTGAGACTAGACTGCATTGGCAGCCCCAGGCCCTTTGTAAAGGGGACTCCTCCTCATCTGAAGGATGAATGATTTCATGACTGAGTGAGAATGGGAAAAAAAAACACCCCTCAAGAATGAATCTCAGCTCTCAAGTGATTATTTTAGTTATTTTCTCTCTGGGCAGTAACACCTACATTGTATTCAGAGAGACAGAGAGCCTCCGAAAGGAAACCCCTCCACTTCAAGGCAGCTGGGCATGCCACATACTCAGTCCAGCCTCTTCACTCTTGGGTGGGTTTTGTACAAAGCTCAGATTCAGAGGCCTCTGCTTCACTCACTCTGGCAGAAAGTGACTATAAATTCACATTGTGGGACTTTTACAGAGCTTGCTGGCTTCTTCAAATGTAGGCCTCAGTATATAGAGTCTCAGTAGCATATTATTTTATTACACTTATCCACACTTGTTTTTTACTCCCACAAATACAGCACATGAGAAAAAGACTAAATGATGTTTTACTGATAGCTGAGAGTTTTTAGTGTGGGCGTCTGAGGCTACTACAGAGGGCTTGCCTTTTCAGGTTTCTTCAACCAGTGGGCACCCTCCTCTGTGACTGTCTGTCTGTCAGACAGCTGAATACAGAGGGCACTGAGATACCCTATTTAGGGAGCATCCCAGAGTTCAAAAGGTCCTGCTGTATGTTTGGGGTCTTTCTGTCAGCAATCTTGACCATCATTGGACACGACAACCGCTGAAGGCTTCACAGGCTGGTCACTTCATGAAGTCCCTTTGAGACAATTATTAGATTATTTTTATACCTACACCAGGTGAAGTCCACCTGCCTCTCCTGCAATGCCACTGTTTGTATACTCTATAGCAGTTCTCCAACCTTTCATCACAACAGCAGGATAATTGTATGAAATCTATGTAATCTGCTTCTTTCAGTTACTCCTAATGCTACTTTTCATTATCTCTCAGATGGATGCGCAATAGCATGGAGGTTATTCATAACATTTGACCAGCACGGTAAATTCACCACTATGTTATGATGATATTTAAATAATGTAAGAAACAGAGTCATACTTGGACTGTCAACAAAGCATGGAATAGTCCTGTAAATGTTGGTATTTACTTTATGTTTGTAAAGTATATTCTGTTTTGGAAAAGATTGTGGTAACAGGTGGAAAAAAAATTGTGGCTTGAAATATCTTCAAACATTTCCAGTAATTTAAATTCATGTTACCCCTTGATTTAAAAATAATTACTTCTAGAGTATCATAGAACGTTAGACGAAAAGGAACAGCATATACTGAAAATGATGTCTAATTTCATTCAGAACCTGTCCTAGCATGGTGTCATGACAACAATGATATTCAATGGGGTTACTACATCAAAAGTTATTACACCTTTGATTCAGAAAACAAGGATACCAGCACAAGAGCAGCTTGGGATTGGAGGTTTCTCCATATGTGGGAGGGGACGGGGGGCCAATATCACCCACCTCTTCAGGAAGTGTCCTGTGAAAGCCTAGAATGGTGGGGAAGGGGCTCTCCGTGGCCCCGTGGAGTCCTCACAGCCAGCAGGCACTGCGGCTGGCAGCATTATGCCATTGGAGGAGGAGATCCAGGGCTGCCAGTCCCCTGCCCCTGTTTCCCCATGCCTTTCAACCCCGCTCCCTGCCACACAGAGAAGGAGATTAGGATTAATCTTCCGTCTGACATGCTGATATTAACACCATTTTTTCTGCCTTTCCTCTCATTTGCTGTACATTTTGGGCTTGTTAGAAAGGAAAAGGAGGGGCAGAGAACAAAATCTAAGTCTGCGCCATGGATTACTCCTAGAGAGGAGGGGGGCAGGTTCAAAGGGGGTTTTCTTGTGATGGGGACAGAAGGACAATCATTTTGGCAGAGAACAGTATGGTGTCAGGATCACTCTCTGTTGATGTGATTTGGGATATGTGGGTTCAAATTGCCACACAGGGAAAAGAGAAGGGCTTTAGATAAACCCAGCCATTCGATAGGCCTGTCTGTCTGAAATGTTTGACTGAAATAATTATTTGATAAAGGTGTAGAATATTGAGGTAAAATATTTGCTCAGATCCACATAAATTATATCCAAATATCAGTCAAAATATTTTCTAAATGCACTAACTAGTTTAGAATTGCATAGTAATGGAGTAAAGCAGGTTTAGGGAGCAGAACCAGAACTGGAAGTTTAAATCCTGAAAGTCTTGACATAGATCATTTAATGTCAGATAGACATATTGCTAGTTGTGGGGAGTGCAAAACCAAACAAAGTTAATTAAAACTGCTTTTGACTGTTATGTTGGCCATTGTTTTTTGTGTGTTTTTAATTTTTAATTTTTGCTTAGTAACATGCATATCTTATCTATTTGCATTCAACAACGTGGCTTTGAATGAGAATGACTGACATATATCACAAGATATTCTGTGAAGTTGTGGACTCACTTCCGGTTGCAATTCCCTTTTATTTTTTACACATGTGGATTAAGGACTGACCCTATTTCCTTTGAATAATAACAAAAACACTTAACTCTATTAACCTAAAATAGCAGCAGTTGTGAAAAATAACCACATTTAACAAATAAAAAAGTGAAGTAAAGAGTTTTTGTAAAGTAAACCATTGTTTAAAATGTTTTTAAAAACTATAAGGTGTGAGAAACAGCAACAAGCAATTGTTTGTGAAATGATATCACGTGAGAGTTCACACATCTTCAGGCGTATTACACTGTTGTAAAGCATTCTCTCCTTTGTCTTAACCTGACATTATTGCTCTTTTAGTGGGAAAAGTTACATGTCATTGTCTGGGATTTTACCTCTCCCTCACCTCCTTTTTGATTATCCCTGTGAGAAACCCTGTTCCTGTATAGTATACACTTTCAATTACACTTTACACTTAGGGGTCTAGGCCAGGGAACCATCAGAAAAAGACACACACAGACGTTGAAAAGGCAAAGGGCCTTTGCTGTTATGCAAATATATCAAACGGTAAACGGTTGAGTGAGAATTATATTTGAATTAAATGAGGCTTTGGCTTTCTATAACACTGAATTGCAAGGCAAAGTCTCAATACAGAATCCCCACGCCGCGGCCATGCATATTATGCACTTGACGAAATGTGAACTGACATAAATACCATGGCTCACTTTCAATCCGATTACTCGGCTAAACCACATCAATACCATCCATCCAACAGGCGCTAGCGTCCCCCATTCAAGTGGCCAGAGAACAACCCCAGCTCCTCCTTGGTACACAAGCACCCTCGCTGCCACTGCAGAGCCCCCACGCTCAACCCATCAGCCAAACTCAATGGAACCCTTTCGACAAGGTGCTTTCCTCAGCTCTCCAAGCTCAGGCCTAAAACAAAGCTAAAGATTGTGTCGATGTGCCCAAACTCCCACTGCAGCCCCGTCAGCCCATACAAGCACTCAGGTTTAAAAAAGACTATTCCTTCCAAGGACTCAGAGCTCTTTTTGTGTGCCATCGTATTGAGTAGGTTTTCCCAATGTGTCCCCATTATAACGATCAACAAGAATAATGCTCCAGGTTAGCATAACCGAGGGGTCATTTCTGGCAGCATTGATCGCTTGATAGCAACCAGACCTTTATTTAAACTGGTGTTGACAACCACAAAGATTCCCCCTTTTGGGGATTTGTAGCAACGCTTGGGTTTTGCGTGGAGCACATTTTAACCAGAGGCATTTACAAGATTTTTCTAAACAACCTGCCAGGTGCAGAGGCCTCCCTAAAGATCCAGCAACGTGGTGGAACGTTATGAGGCCCAATGAGATTAGAATGAGAATTAAATACGTTTGCCACGTTGATGTTCCCTGAGCTCCCATGACCAATTTAGGACTAATGAGCATTCTATGAGTGCTTTCCAAAAGCCCAATGTTTTCAGCCATCCATTTTAATGAGCGAACAGAACCAGGTTTTGAATTGAAACGGTTATTTGAGCTAAGAGGAGGGTACAAAGACAATACAGAGGAAAATGTTTCCCATATACAGTTACTACCATGATGCACCACGAGCAAAAGCAAAGCCAGTAAAACTGATTGATAATTCTCATATACCATTAGTCAATAAGCAAATATGTTGTTGAATGATACTGTAGTTGAAAGACTTCTCTTTCATATTGTCTCATTTGAGTGTTTAGTTCAGTGCTTTAAACATTATGTATCATACTACAACCAAACAGAGTTGAATTACAGGTCCCACCTTTTCTGCATAGTCCCATGTAGATGGGCATACTATCAACAAACTGTCTGTTGATAATCAACTGCTTGCTAAGGTTACGGTTAAGGTTAAGAATAAGGGTAAAGGTTAGGGTTAGGGTTCATTTCAGAGAGGATAAGGGTTAAGGTTAGGGCTAGGGTTAGTGGATAGTTGTTGTTGACAGTTATTGAACAGATACTGAACAACTACAAACCATCTACTTGGGATTATCCAAAAAAAGTGTTACCAAAGGAACAAAATAAATGGTTAGTTGGCACTTATAGACACATAGGTATCAACTATTTAAGGGCTCCCGGGTGGGGCAGCAGTCTAAGGCACTGGCTAGAGGTGTCACTACAGACCCTGGTTCGATTCCAGGCTGTATCACAACTGGCCATAATTGGGAGTCCCATACGGCGGCGCCGTCATTGTAAATAATAACTTGTTCTTAACTGACTTGCCTGGTTAAATGCAAATATATTGCGCATTGATAAAATTCTATCCACAAAGGTGGGCACATCTGTTCCAAAACATCCCAGTCCTCTGGAGTAGGTCAAAGGTTACAGTATAGTTTTTATGCGACATTTTTATCTTGGGCTATATCATATTCCTGACCAATGTTGCTAGAATATAGCATAGGTCTTATTTCCATTCCCCCTTGGAAGCATATAACATTTAATTGGTTGATAAATGTTGACAGACTCAAACAAAAGTTGGGATTTCACCTCATACTTAAAATTAATGTAGCCATCATGACAAGGTAAGATGCCCAATTTCCCATCATTGTAATCATGCAGCAGTCAAACAAACAATAATGTGACGCTATGACAATATATTGATGAAGTAGTACATATTTAGTAGTTAACCTGTAGTAGTTAACTAAGCAAAACATCATTATGAATCTATGACCAGACAAAGGATGGACTAACTGACACTCGTGGGGGCTCAATAGAAACCCGTCATTAGCACAGATTGGCTGCCAAGTAAATTGGGGAACAGGTGCATTCAGAGCAACACACACTGAAACGCTTTGTCCGTGGACTTGTGCCTCTGTCCGTTTGAAAACGGGGGGTTATGTTTAATGCAAAGTTAATATCGATTTAATGCTTGTCAGAGCTCCTCTGTATCTTGGGCCATTCCTAATCCCTCCAATGTTCCGCAGTGGCCGGATCGTAGTCAGAAACAGCTGCTGAGCCAGACTTGAAGAGGGAGAGCACCACTCAAGAAGGCGGCTTATAGAAGGTGTAAAGACCGTCCATCTCCAAAGCAGCGTGTAAAATAAATAGACCATGTGTAAAAACAAAATTAGAAATTGATGATTTCCTTTTAAATATATAACCAGTAAAAAGTTTTTTTTTTTAAAACAGCATAACTTCCAACGATGCAGGCCTATAGGCCAATTTCTCTGAATGTTGTCATAGTCTGCAATGAAATTATAAAAACACTTATTATTATTGCTTTAAAGAAAAATAAATAGAGTTTATCTTAATGCTAATGATGGGTCTATTTACAGTATCTGCTCACTAAATACAGTTAAATATATTGAATAGAAAGTCAGGTAAAGAGTACAATACATTAGGCAAAAAAACGAGGTTGCAAGAAGGCCATACATTATTTATCAACATTTTCACAAATGTACGTCATTAACCTGAATATATAACAATGAATCTAGGAAACGGTTCAAATATTTTGCTGCAGTCTTACTGTATCTATCTACAGTATAATTATCATTTCAATGCACCCACCTCTTGTGTCTACGGACAAGCGTGGGGATATAATATTTGAAAAATGTGTTTTAAATGTGTTTAATTCAGCGACCGACCAACTGTTTCTCTAGACTATATTTGGTAAAGAGAAAACAATCGTGTCAGGCTTGGAAAGCTAGTAGAAATTAGTTTCGGTCACTGGGGCTAAGCTATATTTCCTGCAAACCATCTGCTTGATTTGTACAATAGGGGGATTTTCGAAGGTTCCTGAAATAATAAAACGCTTTGAACTTAACAGTGATGTTTTTTCTCTGTGAAGGTGGGTGCTGTGTTAATGTGTCTTAATATGGGTTCCCCAGGCGGGACATAAAACGCTTTGAACTTAACAGTGATGTTTTTTCTCTGTGAAGGTGGGTGCTGTGTTAATGTGTCTTAATATGGGTTCCCCAGGCGGGACATAAAACGCAAATCTAATGATCAATACATTTATCTAAAAATGTAATGATTTCACGGTTACGTAATTACTTGTCTGTTTACTCAGACATTAACTGTTTAATCTAAGTGGCTTATATATATACAAAACATGTCATTTGTCAAATGACCCTCTTCTCTTAAGGAGTGTTTATACGAATAATTTGTTTAATTCAAGAATGTTACAGTAATTAGTCTCCTCAGCCTATGAACATTTTTATTTATTTCATATTTCAATATTTTGCCTATAACAGGTAAAAGGCCTAAATACTGACACCATCTGAAAATTGCTAGACAAGGCACGATGAATAGAGGCTATAGCATTAAAACATGATATATAACCGTCACACACCATTAACCTCACACCACAAATGTAGGCCTACAGTGTAGACTTTGCACTGTCCTAATAAATACATTGTTCTATGGTATGAAAAGATTGAGTAGGATTAATTTGTGTTTATGTGGAAGTATTGCTAACGATGTCTTTACTGCCAGGGCTCTTTTGCATAAAATATCCACAGCCCAAATGGGATTCACCTATAAATAGCCTAAATAAACTCACTCGGCCATGCATGGGTAACATGCAAGACTGATGGATCAGATGGCTAATTGGAGCCTACTAATATTAGATCATTTGTAAAATATATACAAAAAATCTGACAATTAATTTTGGCGTTAGTAATGGACATGGTTACCATGCATCTATTTTCATGGGAAGCGCCTGGCGCATAATTTCATGGAGATTTGCCTTCTGTGCCATCACTTAGGACACACGCGGGCTTACCTTCCCCGCACTTTCAAAGCAGAAGTGTTGACTCTCCAGAAAGAAATGTGAAGGTAACCACTTTAAAATGAATGGTTAGGAGAACAAAACAGAGAGAGCAGCGGTCAAACGCCATTAGTCACAGGTCTTAGCCAACAGGCCTCAGGATTCACCTCTCCTAGCCGATCACAGAAAAGAACTTCGAAATAGAATCTTCCTCAAAGAAACTCTTTTGTTAACTTTCCCCCCTGTTTTATAATCTATTTCATCAATGGGCGGTTATCATTTTCCTCCTGCGGTTTGCAACCTATCCTAAAAGTTTTCGCTTTGACATAGGCCTGCCTACTAGGCTACAATAAAATGAACCCATGTGTAGCGCTGCATGGGTCTGACTTAGCCCTCTAAACAATGCTTCTACGGTTTAAATGGCAGTTACAGTGGAAAAAAACGTATGCAGCTTGTAAAAAAATCTTTAAAAATCGGCAACACAATTTTAAGGGTCCATAATAAACCATTTATAAGGCATTAACAAACAGTTTGTTCGCCATTTATTAACCCTTACTACCACATTTGTAAATGTTAGTAAGCTAGTTATTCACATTGACATAGGCCTATGTATATATATTTAAATCCTGTGATGTGTGCTTATTTTTTTATCAGGTACTACTGAAATGTCTACAAATGGCATGCCCATATTTTGTTGAGAAATTTCACTGATCCCTCAAAATATTTATTAAGTATTTATCAAGTATAAATAGCGTTAACTTTGGATTGGGGACTGCAAAAAATACTTTACTAATGATTAATAAAGGATTTATAAATGTTGGACTACTGATTCATATATAGTCAAGACACACTTTATAAATGCATTTTAAATGGTTTGTTACGGAACCTTAAAATATAGCGTTAACAAAAGATCATGCCCTAAACTTTTAACTCTTAAAATTATGATAATAATAATAATACTAATTTAATGACATCAATGTGAACTATAGCTGTCATACCACCAGGTTTGTTTTATTATTAGGCCTACAAAACTTGGCCTATCATTCATTTTTTAATGAAATGTCTTAAAGTCACATGGTTCATTCTCAAACCTTAGGCTAAATAGCATTATAGTGACTGTTACAATACATTAGGCTTCTAATTGCAAGTAGGAACATTGATTATTTTTCTGCCCTGTTTTGGTCTTTCAAGAAATAGGACACACATCTCCAAGGCACACACTGACACACAACAGTTATTTTCAATAAATGTAGTCATTAAATTCAAAACCGTTTTATCTATTGGTGTCTTACAGCACAAATGCACTTAAAGAATGAGACTCTAACCGCCCATTGAAATCAAACTGAATAATAGGATTTTTTTAGAAAGATTTGTGTCAGGGTAAGAAAGAACAAACAGCTGAGAGGATGACAGTTACTTCATGGATAAGAGGATAAGAGCGCAATGGCCAGAGCTGCACATTATTTTCAGCGGGACCAGCGACATGAAATGGGATCTCTCAGATTCACCGTTTTTAACACACCAGTTAAATATTCTGACATTAAAGCCTGTCTGATTTTCGCAGAGAAAAACAGACTGGTACAGACGACATATTGTGCTCATAATATCCTACCCAATAGGCTATGCTACAATGTTTTTTAAAACTCCGTTTCAATGAGCTACGAGGGAAAATGGTCATACAAAACAATAAGCCTAATAATAATAATAATAACAATAATAATAACAACAATAGCCTAATTACAACATTATTTTGAATACAAGTGAATGCGGATAATATTTACAAATAATTACAATTATGGCATTGCATCCTAATAGAAATGAGGCAATCACCATATTCTCAAAGTTCCTCCCACAAGCCCGAAACTAACGACATTATGCTGTTATATGCTCAAATGAATTTAAAATACACTTTTTTAATAAACCCTCTATTCACAGACAAACGTTGTGGAGTCCTTTAAAATAGCCTTTAATTAGTCTCTGTGTGCTGCCACCGTTATCACAGTGAAAACTATACCAAAAAGTGGTCAGTGTGCAAAATTGATGACTACACTTTCTTTGTTAAAAGGACATTGTCTAGCGCTTGCTTATGAAGTCTAATCCAATCATAAATTGCTTCTTCGAACCAATCAGCAGGCACTGAATTTCCCCTGAAAGAAACTCACGTCGAGAACTTTGTTGAACTTCATTGTTTGACTGTCAGTTTCGAAAAGGCTTTGCTAACGGTCCACTATAAAAAGCTTCTTCTAAATGGAATGGTCAGAAGAGAACTGTGAGTCTTTCCACTTGGATCCTATAGGCCACGGAAACTCATTCAGTGAGAAAGGGCTCTTTACAATTACTTTTCCTTATCCACCCAAAAAGGAGCAATGATGTTCCCTAGTGCACTTGCGGCTCCCGATATGTACCCCAGACTACTTCGACCGCCGACGGCTCACTCTCTGCCCCAGTCCTTGCATTCAGCGTTCGCCGCCCACTCAAGCTTTTTGGTTGAGGACCTGTTGCGGATCAGCCGGCCAGTGAGCTACTTGCACCGGACGATTCCGTTAACCAGCGTGTCTCCCCCGGGATCAGGAGCCACCACGCTGACCTGCAGTCACCACACTGACCAAGCTGTCATCACCACTTCAGCACAGACAAGAACGGGCTCTCCTCAGAACCCACTCTCCATCAACAACGACCCTAACTATCTGAAGTTTGGAGTTAATGCCATCCTAGCACCAGAAACGAGAAACGGTAAGTTTATTGGGAATGTATAGGCTACTGTAAACTTCATTATTTAGCATTTACAAACAGGACACCTGTTACGCAGGGATGTGAATTTGTGTAATGCATGGATCGAGATTATGAGGGAAGTGTCACAACATTTTAGGCCTATATGATCTGACAAAACGAAGTGAGTAATTTAATTCAATGTTTTCTTTCATTTTGAATCACAGCATCGTGTACACCTTCAATGCATCATGCCATGCACGGGAAAACCTTCCCTCTGCCATATTTTGACGGATCGTTTCACCCCTTCCTCAGAGCATCCTATTTTCCAGGTAAATCCACTTAATAATCCGATGTCATGGTCCATGTATTCATCTGATGTCGTTGTGCCTTAAAACAATCTGCCATTGGCTAGTTGAATCTAGAGGAAATACAACCGTTAGTTCAGAGGTTGGAAGCCGAAGAACATCGTGGAATCAGTCTCGCCAATTTGATGCCCTATTTAGCAGAGGCAGGAACTGCTGACATTTTGCACCGGTTCCCCTAATCTACAAATTAGCCGCAATTGTCATGGTCTAAATTTGAGGCGGATCCCCTCTCACAAGGAAGCTGCTTGCGTCTCTTCATTGCTTCTCTTTCCCACCGAGCCAGTGCACTTAGTTACTGATAACTCACAAAGCTTTCAGCACCATGACTAATTGGTCAGCTCCCTCCGGCAGCCACACACATTCTGCTGATAGGCATTTACCAGTCATGGACTAATTCCCCATTAGGAGCTATTCATTATTTCAATATTCTCACAAGACCACATAGAGGGTTATGCATGTTTATGGATCGTGCTGATGTGAAAAATCTAAAGTTTAGCTAACAATACAGTGGCTTGCGAAAGTATTCACCCCAGTGGCATTTTTCCTATTTTGTTGCCTTACAACCTGGAATTAAAATAGATTTTTGGGGGGGTTTGTATCATTTGATTTACACAACACGCCTACCACTTTGAAGACACTTTTTTTGTGAAACAAACAATAAATAATACCTTTTGCAGCAATTACAGCTGCAAGTCTCTTGGGGTATGTCTCTATAAGCTTGGCACATCTAGCCACTGGGATTTTTGTCCATTCCTCAAGGCAACACTGCTCCAGCTCTTCAAGTTGGATGGGTTCTGCTGGTGTACAGCAATTTTTAAGTCATACCACAGACTCTCAATTGGATTGAGGTCTGGGCTTTGACTAGGCCATTCCAAGACATTTAAATGTTTCCCCTTAAACCATTCGAATGTTGCTTTAGCAGTATGCTTAGGGTCATTGTCCTGCTGGAAGGTGAACCTCCACCCCAGTCTCAAATCTCTGGAAGACTGAAACAGGTTTACCTCAAGAATTTCCCGGTATTTAACGCCATCCATCATTCCTTCAATTCTGACCAGGTTCCCAGTCCCTGCTGATGGAAAAACATCCCCACAGCATGATGCTGCCACCACCATGCTTCACTTTGGGGATGATTTTCTCGGGGTGGTGAGAGGTGTTCGGTTTGCACAAGACGTGGCGTTTTCCTTGATGGCCAAAAAGCTCCATTTTATTCTCATCTGACCAGACTACCTTCTTCCATATGTTTGGGGAGTCTCCCACATGCCTTTTACCGAACACCAAACGTGTTTGCATATTTTGTTCTTTAAGCAATGGCTTTTTCTGGCCACTCTTCCATAAAGCCCAGCTCTGTGGAGTGTATGGATTAAAGTGGTCCTATGGACAGATACTCCAATCTCCGCTGTGGAGCTTTGCAGCTCCTTCAAGGTTATCTTTGGTCTCTTTGTTGCCTCTCTGATTAATGCCCTCCTTGCCTGGTCTGTGAGGTTTGGTGGGTGGCCCTCTCTTGGCAGGTTTGTTGTGGTTTCATATTCTTTCCATTTTTTAATAATGGATTTAATGATGCTCCGTGGGATGTTCAAAGTTTCTGATATTTTTTATAACGCAACCCTGATCTGGACTTCTCCACAACTTTGTCCCTGACCTGTTTGGAGAGCTCCTTGGTCTTCATTGTGCCGCTTGCTTGGTGGTAGCCCTTGCTTAGTGGTGTTGCAGACTCTAGGGCCTTTCAGAACAGGTGTGTATATATACGTAGATCATGTGACAGATCATGTGACACTTAGATTGCACACAGGTGGACTTTACTTAACTAATTATGTGACTTCTGAAGGTAATTAGTTGCACCAGATCTTATTTAGGAGAGTCATAGCAAAGGTGATGAATACATATGCACGCAACACTTTTCTGTTTTAAATTTTTTATATCTTTTTTTAACAAGTAATTTTTGTAATTTCACTTCACTAATTTGGACAATTTTGTGTATGTCCATTAAATGAAATCCAAATAAAAATCTATTTAAATTACAGGTTTTAATGCAACAAAATAGGAAAAACGCCAAGGGGATGAATACTTTTTCAAGGCACTGTAGATAGCACAGTAGCCTGGAGTCGTGCAAGTAAAATCTAATGATAGGCTATGGGCCGGTCTAATGCTACAGTGCTCTCTGTTATACAGTATATTTCAAGATTAATAATATAGGTTTATTTTTTTCCCGAAGTTATAGTGAATTCACACATAAATTGGCTTTCGAATGGCCAACAATAAAGACGATTAAAATAATCTAAAATGGATAAGGTGCAGATCTGGATTTAGAGACAGCTTACAAAACAACAAAACAACTTTAGCCTCATAGCTTTTCGTATTTAATGAAAAGGATGTGTGGCAAAAATAGGGCCCAGCCATCAGTATTCTCCAAATGATCCTGGCATGCAGACAGTTGTGATTAGTTTGAAAGTGTAGATCTCTTTTGTTGCAGTAATATATGGCTTTAGCGGCCTGTCCTAAGCCTTTTTTCAGTTAGTTCATTACTACACAATTACCGTTCACGCTTCATTAGCTACTCTATCTTTCATTGGGCCTTTCAATAGGGATACTCTGCCTTTTTACCATACCAATGCTATAAGGGACCAAGCAATGTGCTAATTAGCTGCTTCGTGCCAATTCACTCAAACGGACTGCATTTCGGATCTTAAAGAGAGACTTTGGTTTAAACTACGAAATAATTATCTCATATGCACCTTTAACCCCTCCACCCACTCGCTGAAGAAAAGGCCAGGCTAGCCTACTTTCACATTCACTTAGCCTATGTGTGCATTTTCTTGACTGACATGATGCAATGCTAATGGTATGTTGTTTTGAAAAATCTTTTAGCATCGTCTTCAGTGGTTCCTATCCCTGGTACCTTTTCATGGCCGCTGGCTGCAAGAGGAAAGCCCAGGAGAGGGATGCTCCGACGGGCAGTGTTCTCTGATGTCCAGCGCAAAGCCCTGGAGAAAATGTTTCAGAAACAGAAATACATCAGCAAACCAGACAGAAAGAAGCTGGCTGCAAAACTTGGGCTAAAAGACTCACAGGTAAAAATTGAAAAGTAATTTAGGCCCACATCAATACAAAATATAATCTTAATATAGGCTAGGCCTATTTTGGGATTATTACTGGTATGTTATACTATTGTTATTAGAATCAACCATTAGGCCTATTAGGTAGCCTAATAATATTTAATGTATTTTTCAAGGTGAAAATATGGTTCCAAAACCGAAGAATGAAATGGCGCAATTCCAAAGAGAGGGAGTTGTTGTCGTCCGGAGGTTGCCGGGAACAAACCCTTCCAACTAAAATGAACCCCCACCCGGACCTCAGTGACGTCGGGAAGAAGTCCTGTGAGGAGGAGGTGGATGCGTTCAGGCGGGACAGCCCGCGCTCAGCCTTCTGCCGCTCGCCATCAGAGCGCGAACTTTTGAACAGTGTGGAGTCGCACCTCTCTTCGCCTTGCAACTCCAGCAAGCACTCCGACTTCTCAGAATCAGAGGATGAAGAGATTACAGTGTCTTAGTTGTGCATAACACATACATTATGCGTATATAAAGTTGTTTAAACACATACTGTATATTGTCACATATATTGTATATAGACATTATTACCCAAATGAGACCCATGCATTCTTTAATTTGAACACATAGCCTATTTGTCTGTGATATAACCAATTCTCCTATATGTTAAATGTAGGGGGTCATATTGGTTGTGGCAGATATTTCAGTACTTATTAAGCAAATTTGACATATTTTTGCAGCTTTTACTCTTTGTACCATATTTTGTAAGGGGCATTTTTATACCAAGAGGATTATATCCGATTACAATGCTATTGTGAAAAGGCCAGGCTCTTACGATCCAGATGCAATGTCTTTAATCTATGTTCAATGTATAACTTAAAAATACATATATTATTTGTATGCTTTCTTTAAATGTTTGTATTTTGAGAGTATTTTTTTCCAAATAAAACTAGAAAATGTAAAAGAACAACTTCTGCTTTCTTGACAATGGTCCAACAAAACACAATAACACTTAATAAATAATTTATGAATGTCAATAGGATTCATTATATTTCTACTACAAAAAGTAGACGATGATAGAGGAGGTGTCACTGCTGTTCTAATACAAAAGACAGGTCAGTATGAAAGAACGCATTGTCTTCCACTGTCTTAAAACGGACAATGAAAAGGTGCAGTCACTGTGGCCCTCCATTCTGGTTGTACACACTTCTACTGTACAGATGGCAGGTATACGGGGTATAGACCGGAGGACATACCAGTCACATAGGTAGCCTAAATAATAACAGAAAATTACATAGGTAGCCTAAATAAAAGAAAATTGAGACAGAGTTGAGACAATGGAACTGGGCTTAACACACTGAACATTGCTGAACAATATTTAAAACCACATGAGATCAAATAAAACTTTATGCATTTAAAATAACTTACACTGATTTAGAGGATTTCTCTGAATACAAAAAAATGAAAAGTACAGTATCGTGACCAGATTTATTCTCAGTCTCATGATATTTCACCTAAATTATTGACAACATATTAACATACAATCTATAAACCAAACTGTACACAAATGACTACTCTATTTCTGTACAAGATTTATAAATGTTTTCAAAACGTGGGATTCAGATCAAATATTGACTTTTTTTTTACATAAGCAAAATACACATATCAAATAATTATTAAACCTTATTAACAACTAGATTCAATAGCACACCTTTTCACAACATTCCAACATCCAAACTTTGTGGGACCAAGAAAAGAAAAACAAACATTTTCTATTTGTGCTTGCATCACCCTTTTACAATCCAGTAAGATATGGTAGTGAAAATACAAACCTCAAAATATTCACAGATCAATGTACTTACAATACAACTTTTGACAATAACGTAAAAATGGAAGGGAATTTTTGTTTTGGCTTTAGTCAAAAATTCCAAATGAAATTTGCATAGCATTTGTTTCTAAGAACACTCAGAGGATGAACAGCAACAACACTGGCAGATAATGGGGACCTTGTGAGGGGGAGCAACCAAAGTGGTGCCTCGTAGTAGCATAAGCCACTCTGAAAAAACTCCATCTTATTAGGGAATCAATTCTAGTCACTCCAATACAGCAACACTGAGGATCCCATTAACACTTGATGCAAATGGTCCTGGTGCTAATTCTCCAGAGTGAATGACTAGACACGCCAGCCTCTGTCTCAAAGCCATGCAGTCGCTCTGATTCCTTTCTAGACTGGGACCTTTCAGATGTGGGTCTACATGTCCAAAGTGCCTCTATAAGAGAAACACTGGGTTGAAGCATTTCATGCAGGGATTGCGCTCCGTTTTGAGCTGAATAAAAGACAAACAAGCACGGTTGGGATACTGTTTGAAACGCTCATGAGGTAATATATATATAAAAAAAATCTGTCAATAAGTTCACATTTTCCCAAGCAGAGCACCAAAAAATCCTATAAGCATCACTGATTAAAAAAAATCCCTAACAAAAGCCTAGACCTTTTTGCTACCCGCTAGGTGCACAGAAAGGATGTGTTTTCATCAAAGTCTGAACAAGCTAGCAGCCAGCACCTAAACTCTGCACAGCCTCTATAGAAATCATGTTCATTAAAGGCATGCGTGTTACCACCGTTGTTATAAAAGTAGCAAGGCATCATTTGAAAGTTAAGCATAAAAAAATATGTCCACCATGGTGTGTGCCTCTCCTCTAAGAAGATGCACACAGGTCAAGCTGCTAGGTAAAGTCCCCCCTTATATCTCAGCTCGCTGGTCACCATAGCAGCACCAACCTGTAGCACGCGCTCCAGAAGGTATATTTCTCTGGTCACCCCCATAACCAATTCTTCCTTTGGCCGCCTCTCCTTCCAGTTCTCTGCTGCCAATGACTGGATCAAACTACAAACATCTCTGAAACTGGATACACTTATCTCCCTCACCAGCTTTAAGCACCAGATGTCAGAGCAGCTCACAGATTACTGCACCTGTACATAGCTCATTTATAATTTAGCCCAAACAACTACCTCTCCCCCTACTGTATTGATTTTACTCCTTTGCACCCCATTATTTATATCTCTACTTTGCACTTTCTTCCACTGCAAATCTACCATTCCAGTGTTTTACTTGCTATATTGTATTTACTTTGCCACCATGGCCTTTTTTTGCCTTTACCTCCCTTATCTCACCTCACTTGCTCACATTGTATATAGACTTATTTTTCTACTGTATTATTGACTGTATGTTTGTTTTACTCCATGTGTAACTCTGTGTTGTTGTGTGTCGAACTGCTTTGCTTTATCTTGGCCAGGTCGCAATTGTAAATGAGAACTTGTTCTCAACTTGCCTACCTGGTTAAATAAAGGTGAAATAAAAAGAAATAAATAGAAAGCTCTATGCAGCTGAGTGAATGTATATCCAGTTATTGCTACTCAGTTTGGACCACATAAGCTATAGCCTAGGTTAGGTCACAGTCAAGGCAACCGGTTTGACATCTGATAAACTATAGCCTAGGTTAGGTCAGTCAAGGCAACCGGTTTGACATCTGATAAACTATAGCCTAGGTTAGGTCACAGTCAAGGCAACCGGTTTGACATCTCATGAGCTATAGCCTAGGTTAGGTCACAGTCAAGGCAACCGGTTTGACATCTCATGAGCTATAGCCTAGGTTAGGTCACAGTCAAGGCAACAGGTTTGACATCTCATGAGCTATAGCCTAGGTTAGGTCACAGTCAAGGCAACAGGTTTGACGTCTCATAAGATTTGTCATTTATTTATATGGTTGACTGTCTTTGCCTGTGATTGTAAACAGACTCCTAATAAACACTGAACATAGTAGAGTACTGAGTTGAAATTATTCAGGTTATTGAACTTTGACTGGGATTTTTATCTTGGGTTACCAGCACCCAGTATGGCCCAAGGCTATTCAATTCCAGTCCTGGAGGGGAGAAACATTTCAGTTTTTTGGTTTCTATCTGGTAGTTAATTGTATTCAAGTGGTTTCCAGATCTGAATTAGAAGGAGAGGATGAAAAAACAGAAGTATTTCATCCCTTCAGGGCCGGAATGTAATAGCCCTGTAAGGCCTACACTCTTAGAATAAAAGGTGCTATCTAGAACCTAAAAGGCTTCTTCGGCTGTCCCCATAGGAGGACCCTTTGAAAACCCCTTTTTGGAAAGTAGTGAGTTCCAGCTATTATGCAATATGTCTGCCTAAAGATATGAAATCACAGAGGTCCAAATTCTAACTTCAAATACATCTTCAAATACATAACCTCATATCAGTCTCCCATTGATGTCAATGGATGATTAACACAAAGTTATCTCAAGTTAGGATGTGTCCCAGCCACAGTGAGTATTATCTGACCCAGTGAGACTCATAGTGTGCACTCCAGTGATAAGTCCAGCACGGTGTTGTCATGGTGATCCTGGTTGCTGTTGGAGTCGCTGTCGTAGCTCTGAGTGCTGGCGGAGCAGTGGGCCGCTTCCTTTAGCTTCATCAGCATGTTCATCTGTGGAGATTAGAGGTCAGATAGGTTGTCCCCTACATACAGACACCGATGCTAACCATAAAAGCATCAATAGGACAGTAGATAGTCTTTAAAAGCACCTTAATGAAAGACTTTGATCTTGGATACAAACATCAAGTGAAGCCTTTGTCCATGCAGACCATCATCATATACAGGATTATTGTGTAATGTCATACCAAACAGACTTTCTTGAATATTTCCAAATCCAACTGATATTTGGGATGAAGATTGTCAGGAAGGCTAACATGAGGAAGGGATTATAATTCACTTACCAGGGGGTCTCCGTTAGTGTCTCCCTGGGGAAGCTGCTTGCTGGGACAGCCGTCTTTGGAGATGGAGTATCCATCGAATCCCACGTCCACTGGCCGGAGCTTCAGCAGCTGGGTCCATTCGTGCTGCAGGGGGCTGGCTGCCCAGGGATAGCTCTCCACCACCCACTGTGCTGGATCCTCCCATGGGGCTCTCCTCCCATACAGCTAGGAGACAGACAGGTCGACAGACAGACAGACGACTCGGTTAGAATCATGCTAGCTGATCAGTGACTTTCCTTAAAAACTACTCCTTCAAGGGATTTTCTTTATGTTTACTATTTTCTACATTGTAGAATAATAGTAAAGACATCAAAACTATGAAATAACACATAAGGAATCATGTAGTAACCAAAAAAGTGTTAAAAAATATGTGTGTGTGTGTGTGGGGGGGGCTTATTATATACATGCATGTATTGCATCTCTCTGTGTATGTGTGTTAGTTACTAACCATCATTCAAAGGCCTTGTTCTACTGCAAATGTGAATTGATGCCACATTTCCAGCGTTGTGTAATTTTACAGTACCTGCAGCCCCTCTCGGACAGCCTCCAGCATGTAGGGAATGATGGAATAGTTCCACAGATCTGTGAACCACACTCTGGATCCCTCCACATCCATGGGGCAGGACAGGAAGAGGCGGGGGCCTGAGAGGAAGATAGAGTGACAAATGTCAACAAAACATCTCTTTTCATTCAATAGAACCTTCGATCTTGTCCCATATATGTTTTCTATGTTGACACATTTCACATAGACAATAGAAAAGCATGCATTCAGGCACAGTTAAATATCTATTCATCCTCTTACGTCATAATGTTAAACAACTTGGCCAGATAAAAAATAAAATGTGATTTTTAGTGGATCTTACCGATGGTGACGTCCGAGGAGCTGTGGGACTCCAGGAACCGGTTGAGGTGATGCCAGACAGTAGGGATCCACTCGATGATCCTCACCAGCTCAGCATTGCGCTGTCGGCTGCTGATCTCTGTCTCCATCAGCCTCCTCCTCAGGAACCGACCCAGGAAGCCCTTCACTGGCTCAGTATGGTTGGCACACAGCACCCACCTAGACAGGACACCCACACAGTGACCAGACAACAGTTTAGAGGATGATCAGTTACTGTTCAAATAGACCTATAATCAGGGTTAGGCAGAGAACAGAGATATCAGTCCATCCATTTATAAATACTGCCCTCTTGTGGGGTCTACATGACAAGTCACACAAATACAATTTTACATTTCAGAATAGAGATGACAATTGTTTACTGAAAAAAATACAGTCACATATAAGAAATGATAGGATATGATATACTTGAAGTTATGATGAAGCTGGAGGTTGGGAGTGGTCGATGTAGCCTGATTCATTGTTCCAATTATATAAGGCCTGTGAAAAAACAAGTAATTGAGGATTTAGGAGTGTCACACAAATACAAATATTTTTATGTGTGTGTATATGTGTGTGTGGGTGTGCCTGTGCGTCTCTGTGTGTGTGTGTGTACTGACCAGCGGTGGTGCTTGCAGCTGAGCAGGCCATTGAAGACCTCTCCCAGGGAGCTGCTGCGGTGCAGGTTGTCCAGTATGACCACCAGGGGCATGTTCACCCCATGACTCATACTATTACACTTGTCAGCCAGGTTAGACAGGTACTGACACAGCTCCTGGACACCAGCAACAAACAGACTACAGAGTTTACCATTTCCACATTAACCACACAATGATTCCCCATACAGCCTCTAAAATACCACAGATACCTATACATTACTAATGACATATCAAACATGTTTTCCAACTACTGTATCCTCCAACAGTTCAAATGTAAGGAGGAATAAGCATTTCCATTCGGTAATGTCCTCTGTCTCATATAGTTATACTCATTAGGGTTAGATTCTGGCACCTCTGCTCTCATACAGAAAGTATCCCATGGTAAAGGTTATTCCTACATATGAGTCATGATAGTGTTTGACAGACCTTGCTTGACTTGTGGTCTACGTTGAACGTGGCAATGGTCCCATCGGTGACCTCTCTCCTCTCCCTCAGCACCATGTGTTCGGCCAACCGGCTGGCCAGGAAGCTCTTTCCAGTGCCGCTGGGGCCAGACAGGATGATCCTGCCGTGGTCATGCAGCTGGGACACGTAGCGCTGCAGTAGGGGCTTGGGAATCAGTGTCTCGAATACCAGGCTGTCCTGGCTGTGCTCACACACACCTATAGGCAGGTGGCAGCACAGAACACATATATGTTAAAGGATATGTTCACTTTTTTTATTATTCACTTAATTGTTTTGTTATTCACTGATCCAGACAGCTTTTAATTACAGGGCTCAGATTTACTTAAATAGTGACTACTAGCAAAAAAAACGGGAGTGATAGGGCATAGATCTCATTTTCTAAACTTTGCACAGAGGTCCATTCTTGCCCATACCTTTGAGGGAGACAGAGATGGTGTCACTATCTCCAACAAGGTATCCACAGGGCAGGAGTTCAGGGGTGTCAGCCCCACTGGTGCGATGGATGTCCCCAATGCTATAGCCCAGGACACAGTCTGAGTTTAGACCCAGCTGGCTGACTGGGTCCACATGGATGATGTACTCCTGCAGGACCAGGGACCAATCACAAATCAGATACAAGACCTGGGACCAATTACATTATCAGATACAAGACCAGGGACCAATCAAATAATCAGATACAGGAACAGGGACCAATCACACATCAAATACAGGTGTAACTAGTCACTCCTCTACCAAGAGTTTTTAGTGCCTGTTGATTTACCTTGAAGAGACGTCTGACCACCCCATCAAGCACATCCCACTTAGTTTTCCCACTGACACCAATGCAACCAATCAGGAAATGACGAGGTCTACGGTCCTATAAAATAAGATATGATATTAAGGACAAATATGGGCACAGTCATACATTATTTGGTAGCCATTGTAATTTTTGTGAGTTGGAAATGTAAGAAGTTTGGTACCTCTTTCCACTTGGTGTCCTCATCCAGAGTTACGACCACCTTGACGTGTTGTCCTTCTTTCCATGAGCTACCGTCCCCGTTGTCCTCCAACAGCATGTCTACAGAGACAGGGACATAGATGTTGACTACTGCAAACCGGACTACAAACAATCACACACACACATACACACACACAGAGACTAAAACATGCACGCACGCACACTTCGATCACTTACTCACACACTCAATCTTACCGAGGCTGGTGGACTCTGTTAGGGCGAGGCCGTGCTGTGACTGGCCCGCTGAGGGTGAGGCCACTGAGGCCTGTGAGGCTGCTCTGCTGCAGCTGCCCTGACTCTCCATCTTCAGACAGTCATTCTCGGTCTTCAGCCTATCTATCTCGCCCTGAGGACAGGTTACAACACACCAGGTCAAACACAGCTCAAAGCATCTCACATTTATAGGGTGTGGAGTTTTCCCCAGGTCACAAGGTCAGGGAAACCTCCAGGCCCTCATCATGTCATATGTCATTGGTCATATGTGGTTACGTTATGGTCACCCTCACCTGCATGCGGTTCATGGACTCCCTGAGCTGGTCCAGCTGGTGGGCGGAGCTGAGGGCCTCCAGGCGTATGTCAGTCAGCTTCATCTCCTTGTCTCGGAGCTCACTGCGGAGCCCCATCACCTTCTCCGCCTCGCTGTCTGTGTACTCTGAGATCCTGCAGACAAGACATAGACAGTCTGGTCAGTTCAGGGTTATACAGAAGGCCAGTCCTCAATAGCACATCCCCAGAAAATCCCATGAAGCACATTCTCTTGCAGACAATTATCAGACAATTATGCTTTTCATACGGTGATCAAAAGCTCAGTAACATGCTATACAAGTACATGTTTTGTCACTGCCAAGAAATATTGTTACAACACACCAGGTCAAACACAGGTAAGGCACTGAATCACTGTGTTGTAGATAGGGGTCCAGGCAATCAGGCAATAGTAAACAGGACAAGATGAAGGTCCTGTGAAAGATGTGTGATTGGCTCCTTCATTCTAGTTTCAATAGCACAACAGGCATGAGTGATGAAGTTGAGATGAATTGTTAGGATAATCACTTGGTGCATCAAGGCCATTTGTTAGGAAAATCTATCATCAGAATTGATCATAAAGTGAATGGGGGTTTACAGACGTTATTCATACTCTATTACTGAGCCAGAGACCCAGTCCTCAACACCCCAGTTCTACCGCCCCGGCCACGCCCACTAACAGGCAGGGGAGAGAGAATGGGGCTAGAGAAACACAGGCAGACGGACAAGAGAGGGACAGATTCAATACAAACATCCAACTAGGGACTAAAACAATGAGGCCATGCAGTCTCTAATTATCACACACACAGTTATGCATGTGGTACTGGTATATAGGGGTTACTGGTGTATATGGGGTACTGGTGTATATGGGGAACTGGTGTATATGGGGAACTGGTGTATATGGGGAACTGGTGTATATGGGGAACTGGTGTATATGGGGAACTGGTGTATATGGGGAACTGGTGTATATGGGGAACTGGTGTATATGGGGAACTGGTGTATATGGGGAACTGGTGTATATGGGGAACTGGTATATATGGGGAACTGGTATATATACCCCTGAGTTGACTCCCGACCCCTGAGTTGAGGGAACAGGGAGCATCTATTATGATCCACTATCTCCTCCCAGTTTTAAACAGGTGAGCGTCTAATGTTATATTGGTCTGGGCCCAGGTACTCACAAAGAGTTGGAGTGGGAGTTCTGGAGCATGGGTGTAGAGGTGGTGGAGCAGTTATATGCTGTTAGCTTGGGGGAGGAGGGCAGGGAACAGTCGGTCATCTCCTCAATGTCTGAGTGGGAGGACGCAGACTTGGGCGACTTCTTCTTCCCAAATGCCTGCTTAAAGGAGCTCCGCAGCTGCAGCCGGGGACAGGGGGAGGAACAGGGAGCAGGGAAGAAAAGAGAGAGACCTGAGTACATAGTGAAACACACAGACACATCAGGGAGTTGAAAGAAAAACCTGTACACAAAGCATTTATAAACTTCTACTCTTTCACCATCTCCAACTGAACAAGTAATAGTATTTTTTGGAAAGAGTGTGTGATCTTACCTCATAAACCTGCCACACCATAGGAGAGCACAAGAGGGAAAATACAAGACAAAACAGCATGCTTATCATAGACAACTTCAACTTTTAGCTCACTTAAATAATCCAAGACCTTGTTCAGGTGTTAGGGACAGAGACTAGGCTGTTCACAAGGTAGCTCACTAAAGAGACTGAATGCAAACAAACAACTCACAGCTACACACAGGGAATGAACACCAGGCTATTAGAGAGAATAAGATATCACTTTGACAACTTCTCACTAATTGACATAACTACTCAATCACTAAAAGGCAGATTTAGATATTTAAACTCAGGAGCCGTCTCCCCCCTTGTGGTCAAATAGTCAGGTCCTCCACTGTTGTACTTCTAACCTATACATAGCTACAGATGTCCTATCTTAATTTGATCACACTGTTGTTGCAGATAATCTTCATTTAAACAGGTTAAAAAGGATTCTAAAGTTTGTTATTTTCACTTGAAAATATCAGACTTGATTTATTTTAACAAAAAATATAACAACCCCTATAAAAATGTCCATTAATTATAATCCACATAATAATTCACCTTTCCTGTTGCTGCAGGATTATTTTACTGCTGTGAGAAACAGGTCAAATTAAGATAGTACATCTGTACAAGTATCATCACTGTGGACAGTCTGCATACATAGTCATCTTTCACCTTCCCTCCAACACACGCAACAGCATTATTATATCAGGACAAAAGAACACACAGATATTTTAATTTGACTTCATAGGTTACAGGCCATGTTGAACCAGAATATACACACATCAGCCTTTTCTACAGGCAAAAAAATGTACATTGACCTAAGCTTGTATCTAACTATAACAGACTACAGACTAAACCTTATTGTAGCCACGTACAGTTTGTTTGCGGTTTTTCATATGCAATAAGAAAACGGCTCACAAAACTCCACTCACAGTCTATTTTCTAGAGGAGCTCCCTAAGAGCAATAAGCATATTCACCTTTGCTCCTGCACAAGGAGGCTGAGACAATCAGGAGGATTGGAGGAAAGGTCAAAAACACATTACAGATTAGACAGACAGACACACACAGAGCGACAGACAGAGAGTTAGCTTGTCAGCCAGCGACAGACAGACAGACACAGAGCGACAGACAGACAGCTAGCTAGTCAGCCAGCGACAGACAGACAGACAGACAGACAGACAGACAGACAGACAGACAGACAGACAGACAGACAGACAGACAGACAGACAGACAGACAGACAGACAGACAGACAGACAGACAGACAGACAGACAGACAGACAGACAGACAGACAGACAGACAGACAGACAGACAGACAGACAGACAGACAGACAGACAGACAGACAGACACAGACACACACAGAGCGACAGACAGACAGCTAGCTAGTTAGCCAGCGACAGACAGACAGACAGACAGAGACACACACAGAGCGACAGAAAGACAGTTAGCTAGTCAGTCAGCCAGCGACAGACAGACAGACATACACAGAGCGACAGACACACACAGAGCGACAGACACACACAGAGCGACAGACACACACAGAGAGACAGACACACACAGAGAGACAGACACACACAGAGAGACAGACACACACAGAGAGACAGACACAAACAGAGCGACAGACAGACACACACAGAGCGACAGACAGACACACACAGAGCGACAGACAGACAGCTAGCTAGTCAGCCAGAGACAGACAGACAGACAGTGGAGGACCTACCCAGTTCTTCTTCTTCTTGTTCTTGGAGTCCAGCTCCTGGTTGCTGCCCACACTGGAGTGGCTGGTGGCGCTTGTGATGCTGGACACACTGTCAGATGAGTGCTGTCTGTGGATACGCAGGTCCAGGTGAGACTGGGAGCTCTCATTGGCTGAAGCTATGGAATACACAAGAAAGTGACTGTGTTAGACAGGGACCAGATGATGACATAGAATTGGAATCCATTCAGATTCTGAGTCAGATGCTTTTCTCACTAGGCAATAACCATCTATCCTTGTTGTGTTTCCATGGTGATGTGGGAGGGAACTTCTCACCTGACCTATCACCGTTGCAGGAGGTCTCTGGGAGATTGATGTCACCGTTGATGACTGCCTGGACTGCGGTATTCTGCTTCTTCAGGTGTTCTATGGTCTTCCTCAGCTCGTTTAGCTCAGAGTCCTACAACACAACAACATGATAAAACAACACAATTAGCTCCACCATCCATCCAAGGAAGGACAGACATATTTGTAAGGAAACAGACCACAGCCCCAGTCCATACCTTCTGCTCAGCCGTGGTGGTAAGTCCCTGGAGTCGGATGGTCATGTTCCCCAAGCTCTGCTCAAATGCTGCTACCAGGTGAGCCTGAAGACATACACACAACAGTTCACATTTAGTGATCCATGTATGAGGAAAGTAAGCAAATTGACCTGCTGACAATGTAATTTGTAATCCCATCTCAAGGCTGTGAAAATGGCAACAAACTGCCACTTTCGGAAAAGGTCTTGCTCATAAGAACACACCCATGTACTTTTCATGACATGCATACACAGGTTATAATGGCAACTATGACATGGTGTACCGAGTATTTTGAGTAAGAATGACAGGTCAGAACATGTTGGAAATGGATCAATGCTGATGTAAAGGGTGATGGGGCAGGCTCTCTGACGGCTAGCTAGCTACAGTAGCTGTCTGGGAAGGGTTCCATGTTTTAGCAGCCTGGTAGAGATCAACATGAGGCCAACACAAGTCCTAACACACTCTAGCTAGCTCTCAGCTGCCTTAGTGAAACCAGAGACCTGCTATCTTCTCACAGCCACAGATGAGCACATGGGGACAAAGGAAAAAGAGTAATACAGTTTGGATGTTTTCATCTCATATGCGGAGTAAAAATAATCACCAGTATATGTTATATTTTGTAGAGATACAAGTATGGTAGAAACATGCTGCTAAAATTCATGCTCGTTATCAAATTACACCGTTGGAAATATGATGAAGATGTACAAAGAGATTGTAGACTCGCTCAGTATGCCGTCTGTTTGGCTATAATAAACATCCAAAGAAACCAACTCAAATGCATGAAATCAATGGACGGCTTGTGTTTTAGAAGATAAATGCAAACATTACACACCGCAGGTGTTTGGATTTCGAAAGGTTGGTTTCAGATATGACACATTATTTTATGCATTGATGTTGTTGATATGCTTTACAAATAAAAAAAAATCTGAGCAATTGATTTACATTCCACTGAAGAACCAAAGCATTATCAACTTTTGAAATCAAACCTGAAATCAAATATGAAGTTCCTGGTGTTAGATAACTAACAGCTTTCCAGCCAAAACAAAAGCAGAACATCAAGATAAAGGCAACAGAGACGAGTGTGTCCTCTGATAAAACATCTAGGACAGACACACTGAACTCCAACCTCAAGTTACAGCCCACAACGTAGCCATATTATTCCCTATACTGCTAGCCAGAGGTGCCAGTCAGATCCCACCTCAGTGAGGCCCTGCTGTGTGTTGCTGTCCCCCTGGTGGTGCCTCAGTATGGGCTGCAGCTGGCATCTGGCCCTCTCTCTGGCTGCCTCCTTCCCCAGGGACGGGTAGTGGTTCAGGGAATACCACGCCACCGGGCTGCAAGCCCTGGGACTTCTCGCTGACATGGTTAAAGCTCCTCAGCTCAAGGTGATCCAGCCTTTGATAAAGTATGAGTCCAATAGCAGACAGACGCTGAAGACTGATAGCTTCTGAGCTTCTGATCATCACACAGAGGTATGAGTAAACACGTCCTGATTCCTATCACAGCCCAGAGCCCGTTCTCCATGGAACATAAGCTGAAGGCAGAAGAGAATGCGGGGAACAGATCTGGAGGGCTTCCATCAGACAGAGGCGATGGTGTTGGGGCATGTGGCTGGCTGACAACTCCACTATCAAGCTGCACAGATTAGCTCCAGGATTATAGACGGGTTGGTTGTTAAGCAACAAAACTGACGTGTGTGCAACTATGGGGCAAAACAGACAGGGTTGGCTTAGATTGTTGACAACATGTAAACTACAGTACGCTCGGAAAGTACACAGACCCCTGGACTTTTCCCACATTTTGTTACGTTACAGCCTTATTCTAAAATGGATTAAATCTTCCCCCCCCCTCAATTTACACACAATATTCTATAATGACAAAGCAAAAACTGGTTTTTAGAAGTTTTTGCAACAAAAAAAAAAACGCGGAAATATCACATGTACATAAGTATTCAGACCATTTGCTCAGTACTTCATTGAAGCACCATTGGCAGCGATTACAGCCTCGAGTCTTCTTGGGTATTATGCTACAAGCTTTGCACACCGGTATTTGGGGAGTTTCTCCCATTCTTTTCTGTAGATCCTCTCAAGCTCCACAAGGTTGGATGGGGAGTGTCGCTGCCCAGATATTTTCAGGTCTCTCCAGAGATGTTCGATTGGATTCAAGTCTGGGCTCTGGCTGGGCCACTCAAGGATATTCAGAGACTTGTCCTGAAGCTACTCCTGCGTTGTCTTGGCTGGGTGCTTAGGGTCATTGTCTTGTTGGAAGGTGAACCTTTGCCCCAGTCTGAGGTCCTGAGTAGGTTTTCATCAAGGATCTCTGTACTTTGCTCCGTTCATCTTTCCCTCGATCCTGACTAGTCTCCCAGTTCATGCCGCTAAAAAATATCCCCACAGCATGATACTGCCACCACCATGCTTCACCTTAGGGATGGTGCCAGGTTTCCTCCAGACGTGACGCTTAGCATTCAGGCTAAATAGTTCAATCTTGGTTTCATCAGACTAGAGAATCTTGTTTCTCATGGTCTGGGAGTCCTTTAGGTGCCTTCTGGCAAACTGCAGGTGGGCTGTCATGTGCCTATTACTGAGGAGTGGCTTCCGTCTGGCCACTCTACCATAAAGGCCTGATTGGTGGAGTGCTGCGGAGATGATTGTCCTTCTGGAAGGTTCTCCCATCTCCACAGAGGAACTCTGGAGCTCTGTCAGAGTGACCATTGGGTTCTTGGTCACCTCCCTGCCCAAGGCCCTTCTTCCTTGATTGCTCAGTTTGGCCAGGCGGCCAGCTCTAGGAAGAGTCTAGGTGGTTCCAAACTTCTTCCATTTAAGAATGATGGAGGCCATTGTGTTCTTGGGGACCTTCAATGCTGCAGATATTTTTTGTTACCCTTCCCCAGATGTGTGCCTCGACACAATCCTATCTTGGAGCTCTACGGACAATTTCTTCGACCTCATGGCTTAGTTTTTGCTCTGACATGCATGGTCAACTGTGGGACCTTATATAGACAGGTGTGAGCCTTTCCAAATCATGCCCAATCAATTGAATTTACCACAGGTGGACTCCAATCAATTTGTAGAAACATCAAGGATGATTAATGGAAACAGGATGCACCTGAGCTCAATTTCGAGTCTCATAGCAAAGGGTCTGAATACTTACGTAAATAAGGTATTTTTATTTGCAAAAATGTCTAAAAACCAGTTTTCACTTCGTCATTATGGGGTATTGTGTGTAGATTGATAAAAAAAAATACATATTTAATCAATTTTAGAATAAGGCTGTAACGTAACAAAATGTGGAAAAAGTTAAGTGGTCTGAATATTTCTGAATGCATTGTATATTTAATCTCCAAATGTTTATTGAAAACATACTGTAAATACATTTGCAGAATGAGCACTTGTCTCTCAAATACATTGTTAGAGTTGTTGGTTAGCTAGCTTGCAATTTTTTTGACATATTAGCATGATATCACTCAAAACACCTCAAAACAAGACATGGTATGGATAAGAAGATAAAACAAGACATGATATGGATAAGAAGATAAAACTAGCTAAAACAAGACATGATATGGATAAGAAGATAAAACTAGCTAAAACAAGACATGATATGGATAAGAAGATAAAACTAGCTAAAACAAGACATGATATGGATAAGAAGATAAAACTAGCTAAAACAAGACATGATATGGATAAGAAGATAAAACTAGCTAAAACAAGACATGGTATGGATAAGAAGATAAAACTAGCTAAAACAAGACATGGTATGGATAAGAAGATAAAACTAGCTAAAACAAGACATGGTATGGATAAGAAGATAAAACTAGCTAAAACAAGACATGGTATGGATAAGAAGATAAAACTAGCTAAAACAAGCCACCTACGATTCCCCACATGGCGGCTTCTTGTCATTTTTGCTAGCTATCTGACCGTTCATAATTAAACAATGCACACCTTTCGGCTACATCAATGTATTTTTGTGACGTTGTCAGCCAAACCATCTATTCTCGGTAAGTCAGCCAGTCAGTCATGCAGCCAGTCAGTCAGTCATTCAGTCAGTCAGGTCCTAGTGCAGGTCTGTCTCGTAGGGCCGTTAGGGTCAGGCCATACTCTAGCAGCCTAACACGAGTGCTCTTACATGGGGCTACAGCCTTCATTTTTTATTTTTTATTTTACCTTTATTTAACCAGGCAAGTCAGTTAAGAACACATTCTTATTTTCAATGACGGCCTGGGAACAGTGGGTTAACTGCCTGTTCAGGGGCAGAACGACAGATTTGTACCTTGTCAGCTCAGGGGTTTGAACTCACAACCTTCCGGTTACTAGTCCAACGCTCTAACCACTAGGCTACCCATACTCCACACCAAGTTTCCACAGCTGCAGGAACCTCCAACCTGCTTTGTTG
Organism: Oncorhynchus kisutch; assembly: GCF_002021735.2. Taxonomy (NCBI): domain Eukaryota; kingdom Metazoa; phylum Chordata; class Actinopteri; order Salmoniformes; family Salmonidae; genus Oncorhynchus; species Oncorhynchus kisutch. The sequence goes on along the minus strand of NC_034195.2, from coordinate 43,202,220 downwards.
TGAAATCTCTGTTGTGAGATCACATGACCAGTGTGGATGCGGGCCAGAGGATGCACCATTTAATTAGGTCGTTACTGCTGGGCCATTGTGTTTGTTTGCATTCAGAGAGAAGATAGAGAAGATATGTGGTTCAATGCTTCCCACACCATTCCACAGTGTCATGTTCAATGCTTCCCCTCTCAGACCATTCCACAGTGTCATGTTCAATGCTTCCCCTCTCAGACCATTCCACAGTGTCATGTTCAATGCTTCCCCTCTCAGACCATTACACAGTGTCATGTTCAATGCTTCCCCTCTCAGACCATTCCACAGTGTCATGTTCAATGCTTCCCCTCTCAGACCATTACACAGTGTCATGTTCAATGCTTCTCCTCTCAGACCATTCCACAGTGTCATGTTCAATGCTTCCCCTCTCAGACCATTCCACAGTGTCATGTTCAATGCTTCCCCTCTCAGACCATTACACAGTGTCATGTTCAATGCTTCTCCTCTCAGACCATTCCACAGTGTCATGTTCAATGCTTCCCCTCTCAGACCATTCCACTGTGTCATGTTCAATGCTTCCCCTCTCAGACCATTCCACAGTGTCATGTTCAATGCTTCCCCTCTCAGACCATTCCACTGTGTCATGTTCAATGCTTCCCCTCTCAGACCATTCCACTGTGTCATGTTCAATGCTTGCCCTCTCAAACCATTCCACAGTAATATGCAACATTAACACAAATTAGTTCCATTGAGCACAACCAAGACATTACATACAGTTTCTACCAGCATAACAATGAGAACCACAGTGCAAAGCATAGTAACCCTTTGCCATCGTACTTACATTAGCACTCATTTGAGTGGTCAGAGCAGACACCTTCTCTTGGGAGGCGTCCAGTTCTCTCCGCAGCTTACGAATCTGAGAACAGAAAAACAAGATCATGCTTATCTACAGGAAATACGATACATACCATATATGATACAGTAGTATGTATTCCATTGAATATAACAGAGTATTTTGAGTAAGAATGATAGGGATTTGGTTGCTCCTGAGGGGCAGCTGAGTCAGTCGGTACACGTTCAGCTGCTAACAAAGCCTGTAACTTCAGGGCTCATAAATGGTTATACTGCTATGGGGGACCCCAAACCCTCCAAAATAAAAGTAAATCAGATAGCATATGATAGCAAAATGTGTAGAATTGCAGGAAATTAGCTTTAAAACAGCAACATTTTCTCTCAGCCTCATGGCAAAATGTATAGAATAGCAGGACATTTGCTTTAAAATAGTAACATTTTCTCTTAGCCTCATGATAAAATGTGTAGAATAGCAAAACTGTACATTTTTCTCTCTGCACCATGGCAAAATGTGTTGAAATGCTGGGCCTCCCAGGTGGCGCAGTGGTCTAGGGTTTTTGCATCACAGTGCTAGCTGTGCCACCAGAGACCCTGGGTTCGCGTCCAGGCTCTGTCGCAGCCGGCCACGACTGAGAGGTCCGTGGGGCGACGCACAATTGGCCTAGCGTAGTCCGGGTTAGGGAGGGTTTGGCCGGTAGGGATATCCTTGTCTCATCGCGCACCAGCAACTCCTGTGGCGGTCCGGGCGCCAGTTGCACGGTGTTTCCTCCGACACATTGGTCCGGCTGGCTTCCGGGTTGGATGCGTGCTGTGTTAAGAAGGAGTGCGGCTTGGTTGGGATGTGTTTCGGAGGACGCATGTCTTTCGACCTTCGTCTCTCCCGAGTCCATACGGGAGTTGTAGCGATGAGACAAGATAGTCACTAATAATAATTGGATACCACGAAATTGGGGAAAAAAAGGGGGGAAAAAATAAAATAAATAAAGTGTTGAAATGCAGTAAGTAAAAAACAAATGATATTGGGGGGTGGTGGGCCCCCATAGGTCAGGCCCACCACCCCCCAATATCATTTTTGTTTTACTTACTGCATTTCAACACTTTTTTAAATATATTTTTTAATTTTATCCCCCTTTTCTCCCCAATTTTGTAGTATCCAATTATTAGTGAATGTTGTGTCACGACTTCCACATAAGGTGGCTCCTGTCCCTGTTCGGGCGGCGCTCGGCGGTCATCGTCAGCGGTCTACTAGCTGCCACCGATCCTTTATCCTTTTCATTTGGTTTTGTCTGTCTTGTCGTTCACCTGTGTCCCAATTTGGTTAATTAGTGTGGTATTTTAATCTCGCCCTACCCTCTTGGTTTTGTTTGGGATTGTTTGGGCTACATTCGCTCTCTCCTGCGCCTGACTCCACCCCCACCTCTCCTTGGGGAGAACCTGACACATTGTGTGAAAGTAAAGTACACAAAGTTGTTCTTACCTCTGACTGAGCTTTCTCCTCAGGCTATGGAAATGGAAGAGGAGCAAAGAGAAGGAAACAAATAGGGTTTAGCATGTCAGAGTGTGCATGGGATAAGACGACATGACAAACAATCTGAACATATTCATTTTCCATCTAAGGCTACAGTGAATCCCTAGGGGCACAGTTAACTCGCAATGCAATTCAGCAGTCAATTCAGACATAACCTTATGCCTAACCCTACACTATCTAGAACCTAAAAAGGTTTTTTGGCTATCCCCATAGGATAACCCTTTGAAGAATCCTTTTTGGTTCCCGGTAGATCCCTTTAGAGAACCCAAAATAGTTCTACCTGGAACCAAAAAGGTTTCTTCTACGGGGACAGCTAAATAACCCTTTTTTGTAACAGCGTAACCTTAAATTTAGACCAAAAATGGAGCTCATTTGTACTTTGTGGCTGGGGAATCTGACTTTGTGGCTGGGGAATCTGATTTTGTGGCTGGGGAATCTGACTTTGTTGCTGGGGAATCTGACTTTGTTGCTGGGGAATCTGACTTTGTTGCTGGGGAATCTGACTTTGTGGCTGGGGAAGCTAGTGGAAACCAGATTAACCCTAGTCCTAAACTAAAAAGTATTCTCAATGAAGAATTAAAATAACTTTTTAGCCCAGGACTAGGCTTAATCTGTGTCTGGGAAACCAGCCCTTAGCATATCCATGTGTTTGGATAGTCAGTGGAGTGCATAGACAGACAGCGAAGTGGCGCTCACCGTGGAGTAGACAGACGAAGTGCTGGACACCAGAGACACAGAGGAGGCGTGGACTGGAGAGAAACAAAAACACAACGTTCAACTCATTCATCTGCCGACATCATTCATGGCACACTGGGCACAGATGTCAATTACACGTTGGTTCCACATAATTTCATTGAAATGACGTGGAAACAACTTTGATTCAACCAGTGGTGGGTGTATGATTCACGTAAACAGGGATTAATCTCAACCTGAAGACTGGAAACAGGAACATGCATGAACAGGTCCTGAATGTTTACAACAGAGGTGCTGTACTTGTGTGTGTGTGTGTGTGTGTGTGTGTGTGTGTGTGTGTGGCGCTGTTAATGTAACTAGTTTACTTTGTAGTCTACACTTTAATTGTGCTGATATGGTTGAAACACACACAGCAGCACCAGTCTGGCTAACTCTACAGTTCACATGTCCAAATTCAACTGTATGATGCGTTCCCACTTTACCAGCAGTCATTAGCCTATACACCTCAGTCCAATGCTCTAACCACTAGGCTACCTGCCGCCCCATTTCCCTATAACGCACGGTATATGAGCATGGTAGAATTCAATGGCTATGGTTCATTCTTACATGTTCTATGTTTGAGCTGATTTTGAAAGCTAAAGTCGAATTGAAAACATTATTGGCATTGTTGAATTTGATTTCCATAATAGCAAGTTAGGACTGATGGTTTGGTTCGCTAACTAGCAAGTCTGTTTGGTTACCAAGGCAACTACTGTAGCTATCGAGTAAACCTAAACACATTTCAAATGAACACAGTCCTTCGTTAATTTCCACAGAACGCATAGGCCCTTGTTGATTATCCCTTACATATTCTCTAGTGAGTACTGTCAATGCCATAACATTAACACAGCCTCTCTCTCGTCATTCATCATAATTTAATGGAACCACAATATCCCTGCAGGACTAAAACAGCAACGGGATGTGCCAAACTTAACTAAATGCTTATCTGCTTATGAAGCCTTTGTACAAACAAGCCACAGTTATCCAGAGCCCTGAGTGTGTTCTCCAGACTGATTCAAGTGTCACAGAGTTCATTGACGTGTGTGGATGGATCATTTTTATTTTACCTTAATTTAACTAGGCAAGTGGGTTAAGAACAAATTCTTATTTACAATGACAGCCTACACCGGTCAAACATGGGCCAATTGTGCACTGCCCTATGGGACTACCAATCACAGCCTGGATTTGAACCAGGGTGTCTGTAGTAACATCTTAAGCACTAAGCCTTAAACTGCTGCGCCACTCGGGAACCCTAGATGGTAGGGAATAAGACACTAGTCTTCCACAAGAAATTCCATAATTTGGCATTTTGTTTTCATTGGTGGAAAACGCTGTCTCAAGCGCCACTACAGAATCTCCCGTAATTGTTCAAACAGGATTGATATCTGGTGACTGAGACGGCAACGGCATATCGTGAAATATCAGCAAGTTGAGCAGTTTGTCACTGGAGCTTCTGCCAAACGTGCCCCAACAGTCTCCCCTCTTTCAAAGTCACGGAGATCTCTTCTTCTAGCCATGGTAGCCAAAATAATAGGCAACTGGGCCTTCCCAGCATTTGTATACCTGACCCAAAGCATGATGGTATTTTGGTATTTTATTAGGCTCCCCATTAGCTGTTGCAAAAGCAGCAGCTACTCTTCCTGGAGTCCACACAAAACATGAAACATAATACAGAATGACATAATACAGAACATCAATAGACAGGAACAGCTCAAAGACAGAACTACATACATTTTTTAAAAGGCAAACAGCCTACATATCAATGCATACACACAAACTATCTAGGTCAAATAGGGGAGAGGCTTTGTGCTGTGAGGTGTTGCTTTATCTGTTTTTTGAAATAAGGTTTGCTGTTTATTTCAGCAATATGAGATGGAAGGAAGTTCCATGCAATAAGGGCTCTATATAATACTGTACGTTTTCTTGAATTTGTTCTGGATTTGGGGACTATGAAAAGACCCCTTGTTGCATTTCTGGTGGGATAACCGAGCTCTGTGTAAGTTGACCAGGCAAACAATTTGGGATTTTCAACACATTAATGTTTCTTATATATGTAGAGCTGGTAATGAATGGTGGGATGTTAATTCCACACTTGTGTGGAAGCACCTGCTTTCAATATACTTTGTATCCCTCATTAATCAAGTGTTTCCATTATTTTGGCAGTTACCTATATTATTCTTTGAAATGACCATTGAACTGCAGTACATATCCCAGATTACACCTTTACATGCTAGGACGTTGGATTAATTTTTCAAGTTGGGAATGGATGCTTGTCTTTTCTGAAACATATATTTAGGAGTCGTGAAAGAAGGTAGAGTACATCTACATGTACTGTGATTAGAGCAGATATTTTCCCAGGTTTACTCTATCACATGTGATCTAAAAGTACAAAAGTAGGCACTGGGGTGCCATCAAACACAACCCTGTGCCCTGCTCCTGTCTGGAGAGAGAGCAGGTCTGTAGAGCTGGTGTTGAGTCAGATGTCAATCTACGATGGGAGAGGAGATATTTATCAGCCTTTCTATTCCTTCTCCTCCTCCTCCTCCTAACCTTGGCCTACATGCCACAACACCACAGCTCAACATGACTCTGAGACTTGCCCTTGGACACGAACAAATCAACAGCCAACACCAGCCAAGAAATTGACATCATACAGGGATCAGTTAAAGAGAGAGCCTCGGGACAAGCAATAAACCACAAGAGCACCAAGACATTCAGCCAAAGAAGTGTAGTCAATCATCAAACCTCAGTCTATGTACGTACATCGAACAAACTGCTTCTTTGTGTGTCCCAATTCAACTGTTAACGTGTGGAAAGACTGAAATAATAAAAGGTAATGAAATACTTCACTAGTGATTTAAATGGTTGGTTGAACAAGCATGTGGATTCAATAAACATTAATTTTGTAAATTAAAAAAAAGTATATCTTTCAATAGTGCCCTGTTAAAAAGGCTTTCAAAAAAAACCTCTTAGTTAACAACAATCTGCAAGCATGGCTACATTTTTTAAAGGAATTCTAATCCCTTTCTGTTTTGTGCGTGATCGTCTTTCGTGTGTTGGAGTTCGAGTCCTGTTTTGTCCTTGTTTTGTAACAGGAGTTTTGTTCCGTTCTTGGATTGAGTAAATACAGGGTTTTTTACTCTTACCTGTGTCCTGCGCCTGACTCCTTCGCTATCTGCTAGATAGACTCTGACATGTGGAGTGGAAGTCATCTATCAAATAAATAAATGTACCTACATTTTGAGAGCTTGGGACGATAAGGGTCTTTCTGCAAAAAGATGATTCTTGGTTTGAATGGTGTCAGTGATTTTTTTTATCTTGTATTATTTTGAATTTAACAACATGAATTGGAGTTTTTAGAGTACTATACAGTTAGAGAACATTGAACAGGACATGGCTATGCAGATAGAACCTTATAGTCCCAAGCTCTCAATTTCTCTGAGGCTCTGTGTGATAGCAGGTAGATGGAGGGGTATGTCAGTCTGTCTTACCCTCCTCCAGGCCTTCTCTGGAGGACCCAGAGCTGGTCATGGTGCGACTCTTCTCCTCTAGAGACATGGACGAGTTCCTCAGACGGGGGTCACTGTATGGGTCATACGAACCGTCCTGATTGGCCAGGCCGCTGCGGAGGTTTGCCAGGTTGATCTGTGCCGCCGTGGTAGGGCTGCCTGCTGGGACACAGCCGTCACATAACAAAGGTCAAAGAATATCTTAAACAGACATGGACAGAGGGCATTGATCAGATATGTTTGCCGTTTGTATCTTACTCTTCACTCATAGTGGAAAGTAAGAGTGAAATACAACATAACAGATATAATCACTACTACTTTTCCTTACACTATCGGAGAAGTCTCTTGAGAGAGACGAAACATTAAGTCAGCATGTACACAATATTTAGTCCATTGTACAGTGATGACTATCACTGCTCCTATAGTGTTAATCAAAGTGATGAGTAGGGAGGGTTGAGGCTACACCTACCAAGCTGGGAGAAGTTGAAGCGGGCTCCGGAGGGCGAGGTGAGGCTGGAGGTGGGGTAGAAGGGTGAGCTGGCGGCAGACTCCTGAAGACCTCCTGCAGAGTGGGAACGCAGCCAATCCCGGTGGTCGTCATGACTACGTAGCTGGGGCAGGTGGCCGTACCTGCAGAGAGATGACAGGAGATGCTGAAAATCCAACCTCACATCAACATCTTTGTGTGAATGCTGCAAGTCACAATCTGCACAGATAATGATAATAACCTAGGCTGTTGGTGGACAGGGAGGCACATGGGTAACATCAAGGCTGTGTGATAACGTGCAGGGTGTACAGTCACAACATGGTCTACAAAATCACAGAGCATGGGATTATGCATTATATATTGTATGATACAGGTGGAAGTTGTACGTCAATGCACGTTCATGAAAACCATACTTAATACCACCCCCCCAAAAACATTATACAAAAATAAATACTTATATTAATTGTTTTATGTATGTATTTTTTTCCTGAGTAAACTGCTCAAGGAAATGGTGGCTTACAGAGATGTGTTTTGAGAGTTCAGCCCTTGTTAGGCTAGGGGCAATTCATGTTTGGTGGAGGTAGGTGTGTGGCCATTCTGAACATGTAGACAAAACATAGAGACAGGACACAGCTACAGATAACAGCTACCAATAGAAGCTTCACAGCTGTGGTGTGATCTTTCTTAGTTCCACACACTTTGATATACATCTCAAGATTATGTTTCAGACTCCAGCCCTGTCCTTCCCAGTGTAGCCAGCAGAGGGCATTATACATGCTGTGAAAGAGATGGAGGCAGCGATAACATCCAACAGTCACTTCACTTCACAAACACAGGACACTACACACAGGCAGCTGTTTCACCATCAAGCAAGCCTAACTCCATATAGACACATTTACCTGTCCTGTTTCCGGGGTAAAGTGTTTCGGCTGGGACTACCCAAGGGAGAGGAGAGAGGGCTAAGGCTAGGGGGAAGGGAGGGGTTAGTGGTGTAGGGGGTTAGGGGGTAAGGGTAAACAACAGAGAGAGGAGGAGCACAGATAGAAGGGGGAAACAGAGAGATCAACAGTCAAGATAGAATCCATGCTTTCATTACACCAACAACTAGGAGTCAGTCTCCTATCATCTCCTAGATCATCAATATGGCCACTCAAACTCTACTGTTAGAAAGTGACTAAACCCTCATGAACACAACAGATCGAAGGTTGAGATACAAAGGGAAGAAAAGAGAGGAGAGCATGTAGCCGACATTAAAACACATAGCCACACCTGGCAGCTCTTAAACCAAACCCACTCCTACCTGTCTGAGAAGCCAGTTTTGATGCCGTTGTTCCTGACGCAGGCTGGCAGTGTGTCGTGACCAGGGCCGTGGTGTCCGTGGCCTCCGCTGCCCAGAGACAGGTCGATGGACTCGCTGCTGGTGGCAAGGCTGCTGAGGGAGGGGTAGCCGGGGCTCAGAGTGTCCCTGCTGAGGGTGCTGTTCCAGGCCAGGCTGTGGGAGGGGGTGGACAGGGCCGAACTGGGACTGGAGGCCAGGGGGGAGAGGGAGTGTGCCTCCACACCCAGACGACCTCCACCCCCATATAGAGGGCTACTGCCCCCGCTACTGGCTGAGGGGGAGTCCAGAGCGCCGCCCTGCTGGCCAGAGTTGGCGTGGAGGTTGGAGATGACGGTGGAGTTGTTCATGTTCTCTGTGGTGGTGACTGGGGCATGCTGCTTGCCCTGCTTGCCTCCGAACAGTCTGGACGGCACAGGAAGGAAGCAGAGGAGAAGAGTGAGAGGAGAGTTAAATGGTACATGGGTATAAGCAGGGAATTGTTGAAGTAATCTTTGATTAAAATACTCCTTAATGCAAAGATAAGCAACACAAATGTATATTATAACGTTGCCACGACAACACAATCCCTACTTCATGGTATAATCACATCATCAGAAGACAAATATATCCATCTCTCTGATTCGCTGGTCCGGTTTGGCTGTCCATGTGAGCAGCTATCATACATATTTGACCGCGCATTTTTATCAACACGTCATTTACATTAAAACAGGATGTAAAGTACGTCCTACAGACGCCATATTAGCTTGGACAACATTAAAGGGTTAAATGAGAAGGGAGACTCTCAGACCACTGAGGGGAAACAGATGCTACATTTTCTCATTACCTCATCAGGCAATTAGTTAAGTCCAAGCAGCATTATCAGATAAAGCAACACCAGCCAACCCAGCACTGGGTTTGAGCTAGAGAAAACACTGGACCCTCAGACTGGGCCCTGTCACCCTGCTTTTAATGACCACTGATAGACCATTATATCAAGAGAGGCCTAGTGATAAGCCAAGCCTTTTAAATCACTCATGATTCATGGGCAGACTCCAAAAAAACATCATGAAACCCTGATAAGCCAAGAGCTCTCAGTTTTATTTAATGTTACTACAACGCTGATATGATGATTATCCCAACTAAAATCAGTTTGCACTCTGCCTGAATATGTCACATACCCACTGGGCACAAACATCAGTTCATGTCTAGTTTTGATTTACATTTGACTGAGTTGTCAACTATTGTGAATGTAACGTGAAATCAACAAAAAATGTCATGTCATTGGATTTATTAAAAAAGTTACATAGATTTTTTTTTGCAAATTCAATGAGTTTCCACGTTGATTCAACGCCATCACATAGCTTTTTGGGGTTGAAATGACGTGGAAACAACATTGATTCAACCAGTTTTGCCCAGTGGGAATCATAAGCAGGTGGTAGTGCTTTCAGGGCTAGTGGAAGGAACTCTCAGACTCATCCAGTGTTAGTGTGAGACAGCGCTTGATGACTGAGGCTAGGGGGTATGGAGGTGGTGGGCTGACCTGCGCATGGTAGGGGAGGAGACGTCTGGGTACTTTCCCCCTGGTTGCCTGGCTCCCGGGGCTGTGGGACTGGCTTCAGAGGACACCCCCTTCTCCCGGTCTGTCTGGTTGGATCCAGAGCCAGGAAGGGGGGTGCCACCAGCGCTGGGTTTGGGGACTTGGCTGCGGCTTTTGGGGCCATGGAGCGTGTTGGACTTGCTGCTGAGATTGGAGTCGATGCTGTTGCTGGACGAGCGGCTTGTGCTGCGTCCCCCACCAGAGGCTCTGCTGGGCCGGGGGAGGCTGCGGTACTGCAGGGTGGAGTGTGAGCTCACAGGTAGGTAGCCATCATCCACACTGGCCTGGCGACCAAGACCCCGACCCCCGTGGAGCTGCACTGACTTGGGGATCTTTCCCAGGGTGGCTGAGCCACTGGTGATGGTCACTCCGCTGGCTGTCACCATGGTCATACCTCCTCCTGCATGCTTCTTAAATCCAAAGGTGTTGGTGGTGGGGGTGCGGCTGGAGCTGGAGGAGGAGGGGGGCTTCTTGGCCTCGTCTCCACTGCTGCGGCCCGTGTATGATGGGGAGCGCTGCATGCTACACTTGGCCCGGGGAGAGAGATGATGCTGGCCCTTCTCAGACACCTTGGCGTCGTCCGTTTTACCTGTGGGTGGAGACATGACAGTCTATCAACCATGGCCCACCAGATACAACGTATCTGTGGTTGACTGCTGGCTGCCTCATCACACACTACAGGAACACATGTACATTGAACAAAAATATTCAACAATTTCAAAGATTTTACTGAGACAAATCAGTCAATTGAAATAAACTCATTAGGCCCTAATCTATGGATTTCACAACTGGGAATACAGATATGTATCTGTTGGTCACAGATACCTTAAAAACAAGGTAGGGGCGTGGATCAGAAAACCAGTCAGTATCTGGTGTGACCACCATTTGCCTCATGCAGCGCGACACATCTCCTTCGCATAAAGTTGATCAGGCTGTTGACTGTGGCCTGTTGTCCCACTCCTCTTCAATAGATGTGCGAAGTTGCTGGTTATTGGCGGAAAATGGCACATGCTGTCATACACGTCGATCCAGAGCGTCCCAAACATGCTCAATGAGTGACATGTCTGGTGAGTATGCAAGCCATGGAAGAACTGGGACATTTTCAGCTTCCAGGAATTGTGAACAGATCCTTGCAACATGGGACAGCGAATTATCATGCTGAAACATGAGGTGATGGCAGCGGATTAATGGCACGATAATGGGCCTCAGGATCTCGTCTCAGTATCTCTCTTCATTCAAATTGCCATCTATAAAATGCAATTGTGTTCATTGCATCATTGGATGGGGCCACAGTGTCTCCCGACCCCTCTTGTCTTAGCCTCCAGTATTTATGCTGCAATAGCTTATGTGTCTGGGGGCTAGGATCAGTCTTTCTCCTGTCTTACCTGGTGTCCTGTGGGAATTTAAGTATGCTCTCTCTAACTCTCTCTCTTTTTCTCTTTTCTCTCTTCTCTCAGAGGACCTGAGCCCTAGGACCATGCCTCAAGACTACCTGGCCTGATGACTCCTTGCTGTCCTCAGTCCACCTGGTCGTGCTGCTGCTCCAGTTTCAACTGTTCTGTCTGCGGCTATGGAACCCTGACCTGTTCACCGGACGTGCTACCTGTCCCAGACCTGCTGTTTTCAATTCTCTCTCTCTAACGCACCTGCTGTCTCTAACTCTGAATGATCGGCTATAAAAAGCCAACTGACATTTACTCCTGCGGTGCTGACCTGTTGCACCCTCTACAACCACTCTGATTATTATTATTTGACCCTGCTGGTCATCTATGAACATTTGAATATCTTGGCCATGTACTGTTATAATCTCCACCCGGCACAACCAGAAGAGGACTGGGAACCCCTCAGAGTCTGGTTCCTCTCTAGTTTCTTCCTAGGTGCCTGCCTTTCTAGGGAGTTTTTCCTAGCCACCGTGCTTCTACATCTGCATTGTTGCTGTTTGGGGTTTTAGGCTGGGTTTCTGTACAGCACTTTGTGACATCAGCTGATGTAAAAAGGGCTTTATAAATACATTTGATTGCTTGATTGTCTGTAGCTTATGACTGCCAATACCATAACCCCACCGCCACCATGGGGTACTCTGATCACAACATTGACATCAGCAAACCGCTCCCCCACACAATGTCATACACATTGTCTGCCATCTGCCCGGTACATGTGAAGAGCACACTTCGTTGTGTTTATCTTTTTGTTCAGTATAGTTCAGACTGATAGAGAACAATATAGAGACAGTGTGGCTGCTGGGCTCCGTCTGTCTCTACTCTGTATGTAACGTACCTGTAACATGGGTCTTCAGAGTTGCACAGCCTGGCGTGATGGGGGCCTTGGTCCTGGGGGAGGTTACGCCCATCTGGGCGCTCATTCCCCGTCTCCAGGAGCCTGTGTGGGCCACGGAGGGCGTATTGCGGCCTGAGGAGCTCCTGTCCGACTCGTCCGACATGTCTGAGGGGTGGCGGCAATACTTGGAGCCCGACTCCATTTTAACCCCGTTGTCTGAGACACCGTCTGACCTCTTGACCTCGTCGCTGCCGGACCACACAGAGTTCTGCTCGAAGGCCAGGTGCTTCTCTGCGTCTGTCTGGAGCTGAGGGAAACCAAACGTCAAACATCTGTTACTTCTGTTTATTCAAGTGCTGTAGATACCATACATCAGAGGAGGCTGGTGAGGGGAGGACGGCTCATAATAATGAATGGAGTGAATGAAATGGTATCAAAACCAGGTGTTAGATGTGTTTGAGACCATTCCATTCACTCTGTTCCAGCCATTACTATGAGCCTGTCCTCCCCATTTAAAGTGACACCAGCCACCACTGCTGTACATACTCTAACTCCCCTCTACTTAAAGTATACCAATATAATAATAACACTGATACGTGAGTCATCTCACTAGGAGAGCAAGCAGAAAGAAAAGCAATGGTCTACTAGTCTAGACCAGCATTTCCTAAGCTCAGTCCTGGAGACCCCAACGGGCGCATGTTTTGCCCTAACACTACACAGCTGATTCAAATCATCAACTAGTCATCAAGCTTTGATTATTGGAATCAGATGCGTAGTGTTAGGGCAAAGACGAAAACGTACACCCCTTGGGGTCCTGAGGACCGAGTTTGGGAAACGCTGGTCTATTACCTCCCCCCATTAGCTCAGCCTTATGCCATCATTCCAGTTAAACAACTCCACATGTCCCTATTACTGTGAATGCCTTCATATTCTCATCAGTACACAGCACTCATTACAAACACACTGTCAAGAACAGGATGCTTGTTTAGTCATCACATTATACAAATATCCTCTTTGTTCTATGAGCTGTTGCTCAACCGCCAAGGGAAAAGATTCCTATTCAGGAAGTTGATATTGATGAGGATTTTTCTCTGATTTGGGTGCAGTCTGCTCTCATCTCAGAAGTAATGTGTGGATCTGAGGCATTAACTCTGTGGTTAAACATTAACACTGGTTGATGTCACTGCTGCCCATCTGGCATTTCATCTGAGGCATGTGGCTGAATCACTTCACAAACATTGGTTGAGTTCAATAAGGCATGCAACATATATATATATATATTTTTTTTTGTTGCAATACAAAGTGAAAATTAACGCTTTCTATTGGACAGGTCGAGGTAGTCCCTCCCTGTTTCAGCCCATTTGCATCCGTTTGGTGCCTAATGAACAAGACAGTGGTCAGGAGAGTTAGCAGTGGATTACATTGGACAGTCCCTGACAGGGCCTGGAGTGATTAATACAGGAAATCAGCAAAGACGACTTCATGCTTCATGTATCAACATTACCGCCTCAAAATGCAAAAATTGGATAAGTAAAGACTTGAGAAAGAGAGGCAGAGGCAGGCGAACAGGACCATTACATTGGCCGTTCAAATAAACAATGTTTTGAAGCTGTGTTTTGTAGTGCGTTTTCCCAGCGCTCGCCAAACTTACGTCAGCCTTGGTTATAACAGGTCATTGTTCAACCAGCTACTGAAAATACTCATAAAAAATGATTGCCAGGGAAGGAATTTTAATGGCCTCTTTCTTTATCAGCCTGAATCATAAACACTGTTATCTCTATAGCCTCAATAATAAATCCAAGCCATATTCTACAGTGCAGCAGAAAAATGCAACACAAAGCAATTCTATAAAAGGCAATACAGTTACAGAGAAAATGGGAGGGGCTTTGTGACTGAATGTTGGCTTGAAGAGCTGGTTTTGGGGCCGTCTGCATTCTACTGTTTGATTTTAAGTCACTCGTTGGCATGGGAGGATGCAGTGAAAGCCTTAATGGTAGAAAAACATGAAAACAAAACGGGTGCCAAAGCTGCAGTCGCTCCTGTCGTCTACCCAGTTCCTTTTTATGACTGGAAATAACCTTGCAGTCTTCTACATCACATTCACAACCATGCCAACTGCTTCATTCCTGAGAAAACTCACTTAGTGCTGTTGTCGGGATGTTCCATTGAAAAGAGACTGTCTCTCTACAGGAATATTGTGTAGTTATCTTTGGAAAAACAGAAACTGCTTCTATCACACAGTCTTCCACATAAGCAATGATGACAGACATAAGTTTGTGAGTGTTGAGGTGTATCTGATGAGGACATGGGTCAGGCCTACTAGTACACTGTATTTACAAAAGCATGTGGACACCCCTTCAAATTAGTGGATTTGGCTATTTCAGCCACACCCGTTGCTGACAGGTGTATAAAATCGAGCACACAGACATGCAATCTCCATAGACAAACATTGGACAGTAGAATGTCTTTCTGAAGAGCTCAGTGACTTTCAACGTGACAACCGTCATAGGATGCCACCTTTCCAACAAGTCAGTTTGTCAAATTTCTGCCCTGCTAGAGCTGCCCCGGTCAACTGTAAGTGCTGTTATTGTGAAGTGGAAACATCTCGGAGCAACAACGGCTCAGCTGCAAAGTGGTAGGCCACACAAGCTCACAGAAGGGGACCGCAGAGAGCTTAAGCATGTAGTGCGTACAAATCGTCTGTCCTCGGTTGCAACACTCCCTACCGAGTTCCAAATTGCCTCTGGAAGCAACATCAGCACAATAACAGTTTTTTGGGAGCTTCATGAAATGGGTTTCCATGGCCGAGCAGCCGCACAGAAACCTCACCATGCGAAATGCCAAGCGTCGGGTGGAGTGTAAAGCTCGCTGCTATTGAACTCTGGAGCAGTGGAAACACATTCTATGGAGTGACGAATCACGCGTCACCATCTGGGAGTCCGACAGACAAATCTGTGTTTGGGCGGATGCCAGGAGAACGCTACCTCCCCCAATGCATAGTGACAACTGTAAAGTTTGATGGAGGAGGAATATTGGTCTGGGACTGTTTTTCATAGTTCGGGCCCTTAGTTCCAGTGAAAGGAAATCTTAACACTACAGCATACAATGACATTCTAGACGATTCTGTGCTTCCAACTTTGTCGCAACAGTTCTGGAAAGGCCCTTTCCAGTTTCAGTATGACAATGCCCCCATGCACAAAGCGAGGTCCGTACAGAAATGGTTTGTTGAGATCGGTGTGGAAGAACTTGACTGGCTTGCACAGAGCCCTGACCTCAACCCCAATGAACATCTTTGGGATGAATTGGAATGCCAACTGTGAGCCTGGCCTAATAGCCCAACATGAGCGCATGACCTTACTAATTCTTTAGTGGCTGAATGGAAGCAAGTCTCCGCAGCAATGTTCCAACATCTAGTGGAAAGCCTTCCTAGATGAGTGGAGGCAGTTATAGCAGCATATTAATGCCCATGATTTTGGAATGAGATGTTTGACGAGCAAGTGTCCACATACTTTTGGTCATGTTTGTAGTTAAGCCCAGGTTCGATCCCGGGCTGTATCACAACCGGCCGTGATCGGGAGTTTCATAGGGCAGTGTACAATTGGCCCAGGGTCGTCCGGGTTAGGGGAGGGTTTGGCCGGGGTAGGCTATCATTGTAAAATAATAAATTGTTTGTCAAATAAAGCTTAAAAAAAGTTCACCCCATGGCTCGCTCCCTGGTCAGCTCTAAAGCAGGGTTCAGTGCAGGCACGGCCCTGTGGGCACACTGTAATTTCAACGTGGGAAATATTTGTTGAGAAGTTGATCAATGAGATTACAACCTATATTCACCCACTCAAAAAGACTTAGTTAGTTGAAGTTAGTTGAATTTCCTAAGTGTTATCACAATGCTTTCACCCATCTAAAACAGCGTTATTCAAAGTCGGGGTCACCAAAATGTTTTAAAAAAACATTTGAAAAGATACAATGTTACTAAGTAAATGTATTTATTTTTAATAAGAGATAATAATGAACAACTTTGAATATCACTGATCTAAATGCACAACCAAATTCCAATGGAAAAACAATGTCTGATTTTTGGTTTAGTTATCACCCAAATGTCTCACTGTGCTTTAAAACCATTTAAAAGCACAGCAAAGTTAAAATGGGAATACAGATATATATTTTCTTAATTTATACAACAGATTAATGTGATATCACTGTTCTTCAGCTAATAGTAGAACCAAATGACCTGGCCCCAGTCTCCCGACAGCGATGGAATTTAGGCTGACGAGTGTTTTAATGATGCATCCTTCCTGCAACCGTCGAAGACTCAACACACATTTCCCAAAACACCAAGCAGAGAGAACGTTTGCTGTGTGCGTCGTTGAGGCATGTGTGGATACTGGTAGGTTTGAAAGAAAAGCAGTGTGGCTCTCGGATCAGCTTTCTCCATTCAAATCTTATCTTAACATTATAATTATTACACAATACTGACGACGGATCAGCTTCTAGAGAGATATTATCACCTATTGCTGCAAATATTGATTCAACCAGTTTGTGCCCAATTGAGTAGGTTGGAGTTAATTCTGCCTCATATCATGACTGAGTAATGACTCACTGTTCGAAGGCTTGACGGAGCAGGTTGAGGGTTCACAAGCAACGTCTGAAATGTATTCTACCCTCTCT
This sequence comes from Oncorhynchus kisutch, assembly GCF_002021735.2. Classification (NCBI taxonomy): domain Eukaryota; kingdom Metazoa; phylum Chordata; class Actinopteri; order Salmoniformes; family Salmonidae; genus Oncorhynchus; species Oncorhynchus kisutch. The sequence continues at coordinate 43,185,270 of NC_034195.2, read as the reverse complement.
TGTGGCTCTCTTTGAGTCTCTAGTGACTCTTGTCACCGAGTGAATTTCAATAAGCCAATCTAGTTGGTCTACATTGTACAGAAGCGCCTAAAAAGGATTGCATCATACAGTCTCAAGAATTACAATATGGCAAGCAGAAAATCTTCTCCTCAAATCAGTAGTCTAAAAGGTGAACATGAGAACACTTGAGAATAAATACCTATGAATAGGAGTGTCAGGATAAGATGAAGTGGGAGGTGATGTGTGTCAGACTGCAACTTCAATCGACACTTTGAGGCAACCACATCAGCATATAACACAGATCAGAAACAGATGAATGTTTCACTCTGCTAATTTCTTCCACAACCTCTGAAGTGTGTAGGTTAAGAGGCAGCCTAGTGTATGCAGTTATGTTCAGGTTAATGTACCCATTCAAATGATTGGGGCCAAAAGAATCAAAGTATACAAGTCCCTGGTAAATTACACAGGAGAGCTTAAACGCTCCCACCTCCGCCTAAATGGGTAGTGCTGAGCGATTAGTCCTTTTTTGAGGTTGATTCGGTTTCGGTTCAACTATTTTTTTAAACATGAAATGCATTATGAAATTAAAATTATTCAAGCTTTTTAATCGAAATTCCAAAGCCAAAAATAGTAAACATGAAACTTTCCACCTTATCCACTACTGTCCCGTCAAGGTGGATAGGGGTGTGCTCCCTCTGCTGTTTCCTTAAGTCCATGATCATCTCCTTTGTTTGGTTGACGTTGAGTGCAAGGTTATATTCCTGACACCACACTCCGAGGGCCCTCACCTCCTTCCTGTAGGCCATCTCGTCGTTGTTGGTAATCAAGCCTACCACTGTAGTGTCGTCTGCAAACTTGATGATTGAGTTGGAGGCGTGCATGGCCACTCAGTCATGGGTGAACAGGGAGTACAGGAGAGGGCTGAGAAAGCACCTTTGTGGGGCCCCAGTGTTGAGGATCAGCGGGGTGGGGATGTTGTTTCCTACCCTCACCACCTGGGGGCGGCCTGTCAGAAAGTCCAGGACCCAGTTGCACAGGGCGGGGTGGAGACCCGGGGTCTCAAGCTTAATGACGAGTTTGGAGGGTACTGTGGTGTTAAATGCTGAGCTGTAGTCGATGAACAGCATTCTCACATAGGTATTTCTCTTGTCCAGATGGGTTAGGGCAGTGTGCAGTGTGATTGCGATTGCGTCGTCTGTGGACCTACTGCGGCGGTAAGAAAATTGGAGTGGGTCTAGGGTGTCAGGTAGGGTAGGGTAGAGGTGATATGATCCTTGACTAGTCTCTCAAAGCACTTCATGATGACGGAAGTGAGTGCTACGGGGCGGTAGTCGTTTAGCTCAGTTACCTTAGCTTTCTTGGGAACAGGAACAATGGTGGCCCTCTTGAAGCATGTGGGAACAGCAGACTGGGATTGATTGAATATGTCCGTAAACACATCAGCCAGCTGATCTGTGCATGCTCTGAGGACGAGGCTAGGGATGCCGTCTGGGCAGGCAGCCTTGCGAGGGTTAACACTTTTAAATGTTTTACTCACGTTGGCTGCGGTGAAGGAGTGTCCACAGTCTCTGGTAGTGGGCTGTGTCGGTGGCACTGTATTGTCCTCAAAGCGAGCAAAGAAGTTGTTTAGTTTTTCTGGGAGCAAGACATCAGGGTCCGCGACCTGGCTGGTTTTCCTTTTGTAGTCCGTGATTGACTGTAGACCCTGCCACATACCTCTTGTGTCTAAGCCGTTGAATTGCGACTCTCCTTGACTTAATTTCTCTTGTGAATAATTGGATTTCTCTCCAGAGAAACGTCCCATCGGGCTCACAAAAAAAAAACTACATGGAATTAAAATATTTTAATAATTAGTTGATCAATAACCCAAAAACATTTTGGTTAATCGCACCAATTGAAAATTAGCAGGGTAATATCTGGCTGTGGACATCACGTGATCTATATTCAGAGTTTATTGACGGGAAATTAAAGTTTAATAAGTGTTTCTTGGCTTTATTGTAAAAATAGAAAAAAGAAACAACGTAATGTCTGTTCACTGTTCTAGTCATTCTAATTCTATTTTTGCCACGCCCCTAATTGGGGCGGCCTAGTGGTTAGAGCGTTGGACTAGTGACCGGAAGGTTGCAAGTTCAAACCCCCGAGCTGACAAGGTACTAATCTGTCGTTCTGCCCCTGAACAGGCAGTTAACCCACTGTTCCTAGGCCGTCATTGAAAATAAGAATTTGTTCTTAACTGCCTGGTTAAATAAAAAATTGGGGCAGAACCTACCTGTCCCTCTATGTCCTTGCAGGAGGCGGACGGAGTGTTGACGTAGGAGCTGACTGAGGAACTGGTGTTGATGTCATCTGTGTCGATAGTGTCACTGACCCCACTGCTCACCGAGCTGCTGTCGTCCCAACTGGAAGAGAGGAACACAGAAGAGAGAAAGAGTTTGAGTACATATGGTAAAAGTTATTAGAGAGAAAGAGGTAAGACACGAGAGACATAACTAGAGTGAGAAAGGGAAAGATATGTAGAGCAGGGTTCCCCAACTGGCCACCCACGTTTGGCCTGAGGGTTATTTTATTTTGCCCCCCCAAGTTTTGGGGGCCATAAAAGACTAAAAACAACAGCAAATCAGCTCCAAGTCATTTTAATGTTGGAAGTCTGTTCCAAAGTATTCACACACATAATAGAGAGACGTATATGATCGTATCCAATTGTAAAAAAGGTTTGAAATGATTATATTTTAGTCAAATGTTAACTGTTTGGGCTTCTTGCGGTCAATTTACAGTCTACAAATCATTTGTAATTATTTCTTGACAATTCGCTTAAGAACAAATCGGTAAGCGGCTGAGTCTAGTTGATGATCCTTGCTGTAGAGAAACAGAGAGACATTAACAAGAGAAGACAGGGTGGAGAGAAACAGAAAGACATTAACAAGAGAAGACAGGGTGGAGAGAAACAGAGAGACGGGGTGGAGAGAAACAGAGAGACATTAACAAGAGAAGACAGGGTGGAGAGAAACAGAGAGACATTAACAAGAGAAGACAGGGTGGAGAGAAACAGAGAGACATTAACAAGAGAAGACAGGGTGGAGAGAAACAGAGAGACATTAACAAGAGAAGACAGGGTGGAGAGAAACATAGACATTAACAAGAGAAGACAGGGTGGAGGGTGGAGAGAAACATAGACATTAACAAGAGAAGACAGGGTGGAGAGACATTAACAAGAGAAGACTCCTCTCCACTCCACTCCTATTATTCTCCCTCTTTTCCTAGGTCTGTTAGCCAGAGACAGCATTCCCATATGCCTGTGATGTTAGAAACGTCTCCCTCTGAACTCCAAACTTCAGCGTTCAGCAGCGTGTCTCCCAGGACCAGGCGGGCTGCTGGGTAACAGAGTTTTCCACCACACCAGGTCCTGCCAGTCACCAACACTGATGGGCCCTAACCAAGATACCATTCTAAGGAGGCTTGCATGGAGGCGTGATGTGGAAGTGTGCAGGGAGTTGGATGGGAGGTTCCTCTCAAAAGATTAGAAGTTCACACGGAGCAAGACACACTCACGCCTCCTCTGTCTGTCTGTCTGTCTGTCTGTCTGTCTGTCTGTCTGTCTGTCTGTCTGTCTGTCTGTCTGTCTGTCTGTCTGTCTGTCTGTCTGTCTGTCTGTCTGTCTGTCTGTCTGTCTGTCTGTCTGTCTGTCTGTCTGTCTGTCTGTCTGTCTGTCTGTCTGTCTGTCTGTCTGTCTGTCTGTCTGTCTGTCTGTCTGTCTGTCTGTCTGTCTGTCTGTCTGTCTGTCTGTCTGTCTGTCTGTCTGTCTGTCTGTCTGTCTGTCTGTCTGTCTGTCTGTCTGTCTGTCTGTCTGTCTGTCTGTCTGTCTGTCTGTCTGTCTGTCTGTCTGTCTGTCTGTCTGTCTGTCTGTCTGTCTGTCTGTCTGTCTGTCTGTCTGTCTGTCTGTCTGTCTGTCTGTCTGTCTGTCTGTCTGTCTGTCTGTCTGTCTGTCTGTCTGTCTGTCTGTCTGTCTGTCTGTCTGTCTGTCTGTCTGTCTGTCTGTCTGTCTGTCTGTCTGTCTGTCTGTCTGTCTGTCTGTCTGTCTGTCTGTCTGTCTGTCTGTCTGTCTGTCTGTCTGTCTGTCTGTCTGTCTGTCTGTCTGTCTGTCTGTCTGTCTGTCTGTCTGTCTGTCTGTCTGTCTGTCTGTCTGTCTGTCTGTCTGTCTGTCTGTCTGTCTGTCTGTCTGTCTGTCTGTCTGTCTGTCTGTCTGTCTGTCTGTCTGTCTGTCTGTCTGTCTGTCTGTCTGTCTGTCTGTCTGTCTGTCTGTCTGTCTGTCTGTCTGTCTGTCTGTCTGTCTGTCTGTCTGTCTGTCTGTCTGTCTGTCTGTCTGTCTGTCTGTCTGTCTGTCTGTCTGTCTGTCTGTCTGTCTGTCTGTCTGTCTGTCTGTCTGTCTGTCTGTCTGTCTGTCTGTCTGTCTGTCTGTCTGTCTGTCTGTCTGTCTGTCTGTCTGTCTGTCTGTCTGTCTGTCTGTCTGTCTGTCTGTCTGTCTGTCTGTCTGTCTGTCTGTCTGTCTGTCTGTCTGTCTGTCTGTCTGTCTGTCTGTCTGTCTGTCTGTCTGTCTGTCTGTCTGTCTGTCTGTCTGTCTGGTCTGTCTGTCTGTCTGTCTGTCTGTCTGTCTGTCTGTCTGTCTGTCTGTCTGTCTGTCTGTCTGTCTGTCTGTCTGTCTGTCTGTCTGTCTGTCTGTCTGTCTGTCTGTCTGTCTGTCTGTCTGTCGTCTGTCTGTCTGTCTGTCTGTCTGTCTGTCTGTCTCCCCATGCCAGTGTGATGCTGACTGAGCTAACCGAAACATCCCACCCATCCGCAGCCAGACAGTGCTGAGAGTTCTCTGTGACAGCATCAACAGCTCCTCTCAACACGTAAGCCAGAAGCAACATACTTACTTCACAGGTCTACTCAGTCCAAAGTCTCAACTAAGTCCAACCATTTCAGTATAGGTCTATGTTTCCATGGAGAAATATGAACCGGTAGCAAAGGTAAATCAGAGTCAATAGATGACAGGAATGATTCAACAGTAGTCCCAACACTCAAACTGGACCGTTTTATCTCCATCTCTTCATTCAAAGACTCAATCATGGACACTCTTCCTGACAGTTGTGGCTGCTTTGTGTGATGTATTGTCTCTACAGTGCCTTGCTAAAGTATTCGGCCCCCTTGAACTTTGCGACCTTTTGCCACATTTCAGGCTTCAAACATAAAGATATAAAACTGTATTTTTTTGTGAAGAATCAACAACAAGTGGGACACAATCATGAAGTGGAACGACATTTATTGGATATTTCAAACTTTTTTAACAAATCAAAAACGGAAAAATTGGGTGTGCAAAATTATTCAGCCCCCTTAAGTTAATACTTTGTAGCGCCACCTTTTGCTGCGATTACAGCTGTAAGTCGCTTGGGGTATGTCTCTATCAATTTGCACATCGAGAGACTGACATTTTTCCCCATTCCTCCTTGCAAAACAGCTCGAGCTCAGTGAGGTTGGATGGAGAGCATTTGTGAACAGCAGTTTTCAGTTCTTTCCACAGATTCTCGATTGGATTCAGGTCTGGACGTTGACTTGGCCATTCTAACACCTGGATATGTTTATTTTTGAACCATTCCATTGTAGATTTTGCTTTATGTTTTGGATCATTGTCTTGTTGGAAGACAAATCTCCGTCCCAGTCTCAGGTCTTTTGCAGACTCCATCAGGTTTTCTTCCAGAATGGTCCTGTATTTGGCTCCATCCATCTTCCCATCAATTTTAACCATCTTCCCTGTCCCTGCTGAAGAAAAGCAGGCCCAAACCATGATGCTGCCACCACCATGTTTGACAGTGGGGATGGTGTGTTCAGGGTGATGAGCTGTGTTGCTTTTACGCCAAACATAACGTTTTGCATTGTTGCCAAAAAGTTCAATTTTGGTTTCATCTGACCAGAGCACCTTCTTCCACATGTTTGGTGTGTCTCCCAGGTGGCTTGTGGCAAACTTTAAACAACACTTTTTATGGATATTTAAGAAATGGCTTTCTTCTTGCCACTCTTCCATAAAGGCCAGATTTGTGCAATATACGACTGATTGTTGTCCTATGGACAGAGTCTCCCACCTCAGCTGTAGATCTCTGCAGTTCATCCAGAGTGATCATGGGCCTCTTGGCTGCATCTCTGATCAGTCTTCTCCTTGTATGAGCTGAAAGTTTAGAGGGACGGCCAGGCCTTGGTAGATTTGCAGTGGTCTGATACTCCTTCCATTTCAATATTATCGCTTGCACAGTGCTCCTTGGGATGTTTAAAGCTTGGGAAATCTTTTTGTATCCAAATCCGGCTTTAAACTTCTTCACAACAGTATCTCGGACCTGCCTGGTGTGTTCCTTGTTCTTCATGATGCTCTCTGCACTTTTAACGGACCTCTGAGACTATCACAGTGCAGGTGCATTTATACGGAGACTTGATTACACACAGGTGGATTGTATTTATCATCATTAGTCATTTAGGTCAACATTGGATCATTCAGAGATCCTCACTGAACTTCTGGAGAGAGTTTGCTGCACTGAAAGTAAAGGGGCTGAATAATTTTGCACGCCCAATTTTTCAGTTTTTGATTTGTTGAAAAAGTTTGAAATATCCAATAAATGTCGTTCCACTTCATGATTGTGTCCCACTTGTTGTTGATTTTTCACAAAAAAATAAAGTTTTATATCTTTATGTTTGAAGCCTGAAATGTGGCAAAAGGTCGCAAAGTTCAAGGGGGCCGAATACTTTCGCAAGGCACTGTACCTTCTTTCCCTTTGTGCTGTTGTCTGTGTCCAAATGTTTGTACCATGCTTTGTGCTGCTAACATGTTGTGCTGTTGTCTGTGTCCAAATGTTTGTACCATGCTTTGTGCTGCTAACATGTTGTGTTGCTACGATGCTGTATTGTCATGTGTTGCTGCCATGCTGTTGTCGTCTTTGGTCTCTCTTTATGTAGTTGTGGTGTCTCTCTTGTCATGATGTGTGTTTTGATCTATATTTTTATTTTGTCATCCCAGCCCCCGTCCCCGCAGGAGGCCTTTTGCCGTTTGGTAGGCCGTCATTGTAAATAAGAATTGGTTCTTAACTGACTTGCCTAGTTAAATTAAGGTTAAGTAAATAAAAAAAATCACCCCCCACATGACCCAAGAAGGTTCCAGTCTGGCAGGGAGGTGGGCAGAGGTCTGTCTCTAATCTAACGTTTGCCAGGCAGTGTGTCCTGCTGGACAGCTGCCTGCCTAGTGCAGTGTCCCAGTGCCCAATCCAGCCCTTGTTTCCCTGCCCTGGTCTTCACACCCACACACCAGAACTCCATCCACACAGCTACCCCAAAACAATTCATATTTTCACTGATCTGAGGCATGCAAGACAAGACCAGGGGCTGGAGTGGGTGGCAACAGTGGAACAGGTCCAGCACAGAGACACAGACATTCAGTATTCAACATGCCTTCCTTCCTTCTGTTTAATTGTAGAAGGCAGTTCTACTGTACCCTTAATGGACTAGTGAGAAGTGAAGTGGTCAAAACAATACATTTTCAGAATGTCTTCTAGCCATGCAGAACAGGATTAATCATGCCTGTGGGCTGAGGTTGCTATGCTATCAACCCTGATGATCTGTTAAATGGAGGAGGGAGTCACCTGGGTACATTCTGGGCTCTGTGTCAGAGGTTGATTGTGGGCAGAGTGAGCTCGCAGTCCATTTAGGTTGACTGACAGAGGTGGAGGTATGTTAGGTTAGACCTCCCCTGCTCCTGATGATGCTGTCACTGTTCACTCCATCACTCTGAATAATGAGCAGACTAGAGCTGGCAGGGTACACCTCATCCCTAATCAACATACTTCTCTATTTTCTCTCTCTCTCCCTCCATCTGTCTTGCTAACATCCCAGGCACTTTACTCTCTCTTTCTACAACCCATCTCTTCCCTTCTCTCCTCTGATTTCACCCTGACTAAGAGATGCCATAATAAAAATGATGTTAAAGACTAAGCTTAGAAGTTAGGGGTCAAAATAGTTGACATTGTTGTGTTTGTTTAGATAGTTGAGACTGGAGTCTCTATAGAATGAGTTGGGGGTGGTGTGGTGCTACATGTGGTGTACGCAGAATTAGAGACCCCGGGCCTTAGAGGACTGAGGGGATCAGTGGACACTCAGAATTAAGAGACCCCGGGCCTTAGAGGACTGAGGGGATCAGTGGACACTCAGAATTAAGAGACCCCAGGCCTTAGAGGACTGAGGGGATCAGTGGACACTCAGAATTAGAGACCCAGGGCCTTAGAGGACTGAGGGGATCAGTGGACACTCAGCATTAGAGACCCAGGGCCTTAGAGGACTGAGGGGATCAGTGGACACTCAGCATTAGAGACCCAGGGCCTTAGAGGACTGAGGGGATCAGTGGACACTCAGAATTAGAGTCCCAGGGCCTTGGAGGAGTGAGGTGATCAGTGGACACTCTGGGGCAGGAAATTGGGCGACTTTGGTCTGAGAGGCCAGTGGAGAGAAGTGAACGGAGCTCTGTCGAGGTCCCACAGGCCCCACACCACACTGCCCTGCATGTCCACTCTGGTCAGGGAGGCAGTCCATTAGTTCTACTAGACTTCTCACCCCCTCAGCAATATTCAAAGCTGTTTCCAAGCAATGAACACCTAACTCTGAGTTGGTCAAGTCATTAAATAGAAGAAACTGTGCCACACAAGAGTTCTCTATTTTCTTGGAATAAAAAACAACAACTACACATTGGATCGTTTAACTAACCAAATATTGTGTTTAACAAACATTTGATAACGCAATGCTACTCTGGACAGAGTGTATTTTAGCATGGCTGGTTGCTGACCTAAAAAAGCCAGTCTGCCAGTAGACCAGAGCAGACAGATTAGAGAGAAACCAGCCCACAGGCAAAGACCAAGCTCTCTGCAAACACTCTGTACAGCACTCAACAAAGAAGAGCTTACATTAATACACATATCACTTAAAAGAAACACCCCTGTTAAAGGACAATTTCCATGCATGAATAGGAACATTAAGGGATGCACTACATTCAAGAAGGAATGACATTTAGTTCATTTTATGCCATTTAGCTTTAGTTTATTTAGTAAAAATTGTATTAACTCTATTTCTTGAGCTGCATTGTTGGTTAAAGGCTTGTAAGTAAGTATTTCACGGTAAGGTCTACACCTGTTGTATTCAGTGCATGTGACAAATAACATTTGACGTGTTGCCATTTTAGCTCCTTTAAAGGTTTTGTCACACATTCACTAAATGTTAAAAGAAACGATAAAAACAAACTGAACATTTAAAAATGTATAAGAAATGTACCCGTTTTTAAATTCAAACCAAAACTCCAACAAACACACAATTTATAGATACACAACACCACAAGTAAATATTCTCTATTCTCTCTCCCACAAACAAGAAAATTATCATGAGCAAAAGGTAACTCTGGTCTGTCTGTCTGTCCATACCTGATAGAGCCCACAGCAGCCCAAGGTGGTATCCCTTCGCTGTAGTAGGAGCTGCTGGGAGCTCGCTGAGGGAAGCCGCTGAAGTTGGAGTGAATGACGGAGAGCTTCATGTGTACACTTCCACTGTATGCTCAGTTCTCTCCGCTAGAGCACACTGACTGACTGATCTCTCCCCCTGCAGCCAACACACACACACTAAGGGGAGCGGCCTCACACACACACCCACCCTCAGAACAGCCACATAGGGGAGTAACCTGGGAAGCACTTCAAACACCAATTCAGCTTCTGAGTCACGATCCAAACAGCCAAGTCAGAGCTGATAAAACAGAACAGAACCTGTGAGGTCCTTCAAACACAGGAAGGTAAGCCTCAGATCTCAGAACAGATCTCAGAACAGCTTTACCTCTGAGACGTTCAAACAATCTTCAGCTTTTAACATGATCTAGGAACAGCTAACCAAAGAAGTGCTTTAAATCCACATTTGCCCAAACCAACTGCTCAGAGTCAGCCTTATTTTGCCAGGTGGATAATGTGTATTCTTGGGGGTATTTGTAAAGACAACAAGTCTAGGAGGACACATGTTGGTGGGTTTTCCTGAGCCAATCTTATTTGTACATTCCACTGAGGATCCTTTTCTTTCCCCTGCTTTGCCTTAAAAGGATTGTTCAGGGTCACGTCCCCAGGTCAGGGGTCAAGCTTTAAAGGGCTGACTTACTAACTCAGAAGAAAACATCAACATTATGCAATAAAGCCAATCTAGCCCCCTGAACATGCCAATATCTCTCCACTTTCCAGTGACATTGAATTGACAAAAATATATTTACGACAAAAAGCAGCCCCTTAGCTGTTAAAAACAAACAGGCATGAAATATAAAACTTAGTTGATATATTTAGAAAAGTGGGATAGCTATACATTTATCTTTGCCGGCACATTCCAAGCTAGCAGGCTAGCAGGCTAGCAGCCCGAACCTCTGAAGCCAGTCGTGTGTAATGACATGGCTGCCTCAAAGCCATAGGAGTGTCAGGAATTCAGCTGAACAACCAATCTCTCAACGGATTTGACAGTCTCTCTCTCTCTCTCTCTCTCTGACACGCAAGTGCCTGTCCCTCAAATCAGTGGAGTAATCAAACAGGAGAGAAATGACACCATTTTCCACTATATTCTGTCATTTTAGCTGTCCTGGAAAATAACATTCCACTTGTTTTGTTCTGAATGAAAAGAAATTCAAGAAGAAATTCCTTTCTGACAAGCTGACCTACAGAATTAGTTAAGTCAAAGTGTTTCTATTTTCTCAGCACGTGCAATTTGCCCAGTTTTTTTGCAAAATATTGGCTGCTGGCTTCTAACAGCAAAACATTTGACCCAGAGTTATAATGTGCTACGTGCTCTTCTGTCCTGGTCTGGGTGTGATTTCACATCTCTGATGTGAACCCAAGCCAAGTTCACTCTCATTGTTCCAGTGTTACTCTGCTGAGGATGTGGGAGCTGGAGAAGGACTCTGGACTAGCGGTCACCGCACGGAGTAGTGCTACACACACACACATGCACACGCACACACACGCGAATTTACTCAAGCACACATACACACACACACACACACACACACACACACACTCAAATCTCAAAGACAGCTCACAGACTCACATCCACAACACGATATGCCACAATAACAAACACAAATAGATTCACATTAGCATTGAGTGTTCTTTTGTGGAACATTCTATTGATTCTGCAGAGAGAAAGAAACAGAGGGAAATGAACAGAACACTTCATTCACCCACTTTAACGTTAACTTCACTTCCATAATACATCCCAGCAGCCAGTCAACGCTGAGGACAGTAGGATTTACTCCCTCGTTTCCTTGCTTCCTTTGTCACCGGCTCATTTCCATGCCAATCGGCTCCAGGGTGTTATTCCTCTCAAGCATAATTAAGACTGTTGTCTGAAGCACTCAATTACCACAATTTAGGGTGTGAAACACCTCTATTCAAACACAATGTAGTTTCACAATAGTGTGTTGAGGAGATTGAAGAGGCCTCTCTTCCTATCCGCAGGAGGTTAAGTGATGAGATGTAACAAAAAAAGCTTGCATTCCATAAGGTAGTTAAAACGCATTTAATTTGTTTTTGCTTATAGGCTTGGGATGTCCAACTGATTCTAAATAACAATCAAGTTATTTAAAACAAATTGTTATTTTTTATTTAACCAGGAAGGCCAGATGAGAACAAGTTCTCATTTACAACTGCTACCTGGCCAAGATAATGCAAAGCAGTGCGACACAAACAACACAGAGTAACACATGGAATAAACAAACTTACAGTACAGTCAATAACACAATAGAAAAAAATATATACAGTGTGTGCAAATGAGGTAAGATTAGGGAGGTAAGGCAATAAATAGGCCGTAGTGGCGAAGTAATTACAATTGAGCAATTAACACTGGAGTGATAGGTGTGCAGAAGATGAATGTGCAAGTTGAGATACTGGGGTGCAAAGGAGAAGAAGAAAAAAAATAACACTTTGGGGATGAGGTAGTTGGATGGGCTATTTACAGATGGGCTATGTACAGGTGAAATGATCTGTGAGCTGTTCTGACAGCTGATGCTCAAAGTTAGTGAGGGAGATATGAGTCTCCAGCTTCAGTGATTTTTGCAATTTGTTCCAGTCATTGGCAGCAGAGAACTGGAAGGAAAGGCGGCCAAAAAAGGTGTTGGCTTTGGGGGTGACCAGTAAAATATACCTGCTGGAGAGCGTGCTACGGGTGGGTGCTGCTATGGTGACCAGTGAGCTGAGATAAGTCGGGGCTTTACCTAGCAAAGACTTATAGATGACCTGGAGCCAGTGGATTTGGCGACGAATATGAAGCGAGGGCCAGCCAACGAGAACATACAGGTCGCAGTGGTGGGTAGTATATGGGTCTGGTGACAAAACGTATGGCACTGTGATAGACTGCACCCAATTTGCTGAGTACAGTGTTGGAGGCTATTTTGTAAATATCATTGCCGAAGTCAATGATCGGTAGGATTGTCAGTTTTACGAGGGTATGTTTGGCAGCATGAGCGAAGGATGCTTTGTTGTGAAATAGGAAGCCGATTCTAGATTCAATTTTGGATTGGAGATGCTTAATGTGAGTCTGGAAGGAGAGTTTAAAGTCTAACCAGACACCTAGGTACTTGTAGTTGTCCACATATTCTAAGTCAGAAGCGTCCAGAGTAGTGATGCTGAATGGGCGGGCGGGTGCGGGCAGCGATTGGTTGAATTTGGTTGCATTTAGTTTTACTTGCATTTAAGAGCAGTTGGAGGCCACAGAAGGAGAGTTGTATGGCATTGAAGCCCGTCTGGAGGTTAGTTAACACAGTGTCCAAAGAGGGGCCAGAAGTATACAGAATGATGTCGTCTGCCTAGAGGTGGATCAGAGAATCACCAGCAGCAAGAGCGACATCATTGATGTTTACAGAGAAACGAGTTGGCCCGAGAATTGAACCCTGTTGCACCCCCATAGAGACTGCCAGTGGTCCGGACAACAGGCCCTCATATTTGACACACTGAACTCTGACTGAGAAGTAGTTGGTGAACCAGGCGAGGTAGTCATTTGAGAAACCAAGGCTGTCGAGTCTGCCAATAAGAATGTGGTGATTGACAGAGTCGAAAGCCTTGGCCAGGTCAATGAATACAGCTGCACAGTATTGTCTCTTATCGATGGCGGTTATGATATCGTTTACGACCTTGAGCATAGCTGAGGCGCACCCATGACCAGCTCGGAAACGAGATTGTATAGCGGAGAAGGTATATATGGGGCGGCAGGGTAACCTAGTGGTTATAGCGTTGGACTAGTAACCGGAAGGTTGCAAGTTCAAACCCCCGAGCTGACAAGGTACAAATCTGTCGTTCTGCCCCTGAACAGGCAGTTAACCCACTGTTCCTAGGCCGTCATTGAAAATAAGAATTTGTTCTTTAACTGACTTGCCTAGTTAAATGAAGATTTTTTAAAATATCGGCATCCATCCATTCAAGCATCAGTGAAAAAGCATTGTGATCATTGATGTTGAAGCATCATTTGTGTTGATCTTGCTCTGGGAAGTGGTGGCTTCCTTGATCAGATGAGGTTCCCCATCTCTCTTCCTATCTGTCAGACATTGTGTTTGCAGATGGGTTCCCCACTGCTGTATTAGCTGAGTCCCCTCATAGCCAGGACCCAGCAGACCAGACACAGGTCCCAGGATGGGCATGCAACACACCACTAATTCCCTTTCACAACACTCTGGACTCCTCTATCTCTCTGATTCAACTCCTACACAATGTAACAATAATGGTGTTACTTTTCACACAGCATACAGTGTTTGGCTATATTTCAGCCAATATCATACAGTGTCCTCTGTATCCTCAGGAATCCTGTACTAAATCATAGGCTGCCTAGGCTGTGTCAACAATAGGTTTCTATTCAGGAGCTACTGACGTGAACTCCATATGAGGTCTTCAACCTTTTGTAGCAGCCCTTCATGTTGCAGATGCATTGTGTACTATCTTCCCTAGAGCACTGAGGAATGTGACCTTCTTTACTTCTTCCCAGGGCCAAATCAAATAGGCCTAAATAATGTTAATTCCCTCCAATAAGTTCTTTCTGTATGTTCTCATATAGTTCCAAGCCTGCTAGAGTTAGAGGCAGGCAGACAAGCAATATCCACCATTGTCATTCGGATGAAGCCTGAGCTGGAATGTGAACTGAATCTGCTTAGCTTTAGAAACCCCTGAGTGGATCTAGCTTGCTTCATGGATACCTCTCTGGGCTTTACTGTATTCACACACACAGCTGGAGTTACAGGCTGTGATTACAGAGATCATAATGAATGACTTACTGTTTATCACATTACACGAGACAGGAAGTATTCAATACCAAACAGACTGAATGACATCACCATCACACCAACCCTAGGCACTTTCCCTCCACTTCACATTCAAAAGACACACTCCAATACAAATGAACAAACAGACAAAACACTTACTTCACAGCTTAAATTCTCCACTTCGTTCTCATATTGTTTTCAGTATCCAGTCTGTCCCTTTGTGTTGCATGCAGTCTATCCTTCCCACTGCGTGTCAAAGACAGAGTCTAGAACCCAGACTGCCCACCAAGGAGCTGCACTCAACAGGTAAGCAGGCCAGCAGACAGACAGACAGCACATCCGTGACGACAGCCCAGTCCCAGCCAGCCAGACAGCACAGGGCTATCACTGATCACTATCAGGCCTTAGCCCGACAGCCCGGCAGGCAGACAGACAGACTCTCTCAGCATTGTGCTCCCTCCACAGACTGGAGTGGATCCCCTCCCTGCCCGTTCTCTCTCCGGCTGAAGTGTGCATGTGTGTGCGTGCGTGCGTGTGTGTGTATGCGTGTGTGCGTACTGTGGAGAGCCCTGAAGCTACTGTAATGAGACAGTGATGATCCTCCCCCCTCTCTCTTTCCTCGCCACGAGATTGGAGCCCCCTCCAGCTCACTCTGCTTCTCACACATACAGTACTGGTACCCCACTCCTCTGTGTGTGTGTCTGCCTTGCTCTTACTGATCATCATCTGAATACTAATGCATTTTTGGCCAGGTGCCCAATCCTCTCCCATAACCCTCTCACAGTGTGCTGTAGGTGTAGCTTTGATGGGGTGGATTCTCACTTGAAATGAGTGGGCAGACCAGCTAAATGCAGTGCAAGTGCTAAAATAGCCCAACAGGCTGGATGTAAAGAGGTTTTGAGGAATACAAGTACTCTGGAACTACTAATCTGTTAGTAGTCATTTTTCCCAGGTATAGACATCAAATCAAACACCAGATACATCTCTGTCTGAAACATAAACACAGCCCTCCCTTCAAAATACCTCTTTCCAAAACCCCCTTCAGAAAGCATGCTTAGATTACAGAGCGGAGCATCAATCAAAGTCAGATCAGACACAATGTAGGTGCTTTTGAACCGTTGTCAGTATCTCAGATACAAGATGACTTAGCAACTGCAACGGCTGGGGAACAAGAACCTAATCATATAGGGTGCTTGGTTACAGTGTTCTCTGTCTACATCAGACTGCCTCAAGGCAGGAGACTGCTATTCAGAGCCCTGTCCACCAAACCCACACACTGGCCAGTGTTTCCCCTATATTCATTTGGCAGCGGCGGATCCTAAATCGTGGCCGCCTCTCAAAAATATAATGTAAAAATATTTGTTTTACATACTTTTTAAACTTAAACAACTGAAACCCGATATAAAGTATGTAGAAATTATAATGTAGCTATATATTCTTTTTTACAAGATCATCTTTGAGAACTAACAACCACCAGAATGAAAACTAGATAGTCAGAATTTAAAATTCCAAAAATGTCATGGCTTTTAAAAAATATTTTGTTATAATTTGTTTGTCACTCAGATGTCATAAGAACACAACATACGCTTTGGTAAAATGTGCAGAATTGCAGCAAATTTGCTTTAAAGTAACTGTCCAGTGCATCCAGATTGCTATGAAATATGACCTATAGTTACTTAAAATATGAGTGAAATAGTTTTCCTTCCAAAAAAATGGGAATTAAGTATGTTAAAAAGCAGCTTTTCTGTGTTAGAATGGTGTGGGCGTACCCCAACAACAGAATGGTGTGGGCATACCCCAACAACAGAATGGTGTGGGCGTACCCCAACAACAGAATGGTGTGGGCGTACCCCAACAACAGAATGGTGTGGGCGTACCCCAACAACAGAATGGTGTGGGCGTACCCCAACAACAGAATGGTGTGGGCGTACCCCAACAACAGAATGGTGTGGGTGTACCCCAACAACAGAATGGTGTGGGTGTACCCCAACAACAGAATGGTGTGGGCTTACCCCAACAACAGAATGGTGTGGGCGTACCCCAACAACAGAATGGTGCTGGCTTACCGCAACAACAGAATGGTGCTGGCTTACCGCAACAACAGAATGGTGTAGGCGTACCTCAACAACAGAATGGTGTGGGCTTACCTCAACAACAGAATGGTGTGGGCGTACCCCAACAACAGAATGGTGTGGGCGTACCCCAACAACAGAATGGTGTGGGCGTACCCCAACAACAGAATGGTGTGGGCGTACCCCAACAACAGAATGGTATGGGCGTACCCCAACAACAGAATGGTGTGGGTGTACCCCAACAACAGAATGGTGTGGGCGTACCCCAACAACAGAATGGTGTGGGCGTACCCCAACAACAGAATGGTGTGGGCGTACCCCAACAACAGAATGGTGTGGGTGTATAACAGTCATTCAAAATATGAATACAAGTAAACTGTTGATTGGCCAGCTCATCCATCTCTAGACCGCTGAATGGCCAGCTCAACCTCCTCCGGAGTATGACATCATACTCTAAAAGGAAACAGCAAGCATTTTTGAAACGGTCTGTTTGAGACCACAGTTTAAAGTGATTTCCCCCCCCCCCGCCTATTTATGCTTTTGCCACAAATACGAGTATAAGACGAGTCAACAACATTATTTAGATATATGCTAACAGAATATTAACTTTTAAAAGTGAAATTTATACTGGACAATTACTTCAAAACTGCATATTTTCTCTCAGTCCCATGGCAAAATGTGTACAATTGCAGGAAATTAGCTTTAAAACAGCAACAATTTGACCTTGCCATTGGTCACACCCACTCCCCCCCACACTAACCTTGCCATTGGCCACACCCACTCCCCCCACACTAACCTTGCCATTGGCCACACCCACTACCCCCCACACTAACCTTGCCACTGCTGCTAAAAGAAATCCTAGGGGAAACAATGCTGGCTCCGAGGATCGCGATACACAGGCACACATTTACACAGCTTACACCTTCCTGTCAGCCACAGCACCTACAGAGCAAAACCTCTGGAAACTAATTTTACAGCTCCTTTTAACCATTGGTAAAAAGGCACAAAAGAAGGTTTCTATTGAGGTGTAATGCTCTCTTTTTTGTTTTGTCTCAAACTTTACCTGAAGTTTCAGGTTTTAATGTCAAGGGCACAAGTACAGTGAAATACCTTTCTTACAAGCTCTAAACCCAACAATGCAGTAATCAATATCAATGTAGTACTAAAAATAACATAAGTTAGACTAAAAACACAATAAATAAAAATAAGACATAGGAAATAAGAAATAAGAAGAACAGCCGTGCTGCTGCTCCAGTTTCTGCGGCTATGGAATCCTGTCCTGTTCACCGGACGTGCTACCTGTCCCAGGCCTGCTGTTTTCAACTCTCTAGAGACAGCAGGAGCAGTAGAGATACTCTGAATGATCGGCAATGAAAAGCCAACTGACATTTACTCCTGAGGTGCTGACTTGCTGCACCCTCGACAACCCCTATGATTATTATTATTTGACCCTGCTGGTCATCTATGAACATTTGAACATCTTGGCCATGTTCTGTTATAATCTCCAACCGGCACAGCCAGAAGAGGACTGGCCACCCCTCATAGCCTGGTTCCTCTCTAGGTTTCTTCCTAGGTTCTGGCCTTTCTAGGGAGTTTTTCCTAGCCACCGTGCTTCTACACCTGCATTGCTTGCTGTTTGGGGTTTTATGCTGGGTTTCTGTACAGCTCTTTTGTGACATTAGCTGATGTAAGAAGGGATTTATAAATACATTTGATTAAAATTTGATATACAGGGACAGTTCTAGGGCTGTCCTCAACTAAAAAAAATCTTGGTCGACCGAGAGTCGGCTGTTTTTTCGACCAACCAATTGGTTGAAAAATGTTGACATATATTTTTACGTATATAGACACATCCTATACAGTTTAATCAAATCAACTATATGCACTGAGCTTATTTTTATGTGCACTGTTTGATGAAGTAATTAAGACACCCAGATGACTAGAGGGAGTTCGGCCGCAATTGATTTGATTGTGCCGGGCCGGGCTCAGACTTGCTGCACTGTGTTAAGAAATAAGGACAGCGAGTGACTGTCATTATTGTCTCTCTTGTCTCTCTCAGCGACCACCACAGAACATCAGCAGTGTTTATCACGCCGTCTGTGTTGCTGAACCTGCAAAATAATTAGTCTATAACCATTTCTGACTGAAAAGATGTTACCAAAATCCATCATTTGTTTAGGAAAAACATTCCCTATTTCCTCAACCCTTACGCTCATGTATGCATCGCATGTACGTGGCCAATAGAGCCTGACCTATAGCATATCCTAAACAGATTAATAAATTGTTTATAACAAACTCTTAACACCAGAACACATGTGACAGCAAAATGGATGCACATGATGTGACAAATAAGCTGGAAAAGGGTGAATGTTTGGTTTTTCAGCAGGTAAAGGGGAAGACATATGTGTGGAATAAATTTGAATAGTTGTTGAAAATACTGGCAATCAAGAAAAATAAGATAAGGAGCAAGCGCTTTGTGCATATTATGTGCGCCAAACAGGTGCTGTTAGATTACACTATCATTTTTATTTTACCACTTGGAACAATGTAAACAAGCTAAAGGCTAGAGCTGCCACTTTCAAGGAGCGGGGCACTAATCCGGACACTTATAATAAATCCGGCGATGCCCTCAGACTAACCATCAAACAGGCAAAGTGTCCATACGGGACTAAGATTGAATCCAACTACCCTCGTCGGATGTGGCAAGGCTTGCAAACTATTACAGGACTACGAAGGGAAAGCCAGCCGTGAGTTGCACAGTGATGCGAGCCTACCAAACAAGCCAAATGCCTTTATGCTCACTTCGAGGCAAGCAACACTGAAGCATGCATGAGCAAACCAGCTGTTGCGGACGACTGTGTGATCACGCTCTCCGTAGCTGATGTGAGCAAGACCTTTAAACAGCTCAACATTCACAAGGCCGTGGGGCCAGACGGATTACCAGGACGTGTACTCAGAGCATGCGCTGACCAACTGGCAAGTGTCTTCACTGACATTTTCAACCTCTCCCTGACCGAGTCTGTAATACCTACATGTTTCAAGCAGACCACCATAGTCAATATGGCCAAGAAAGCGAAGGTAACCGCCCGGTAGCACTCATGTTAGTAGCCATGAAGTGCTTTGAAAGGCTGGTCATAGCTCACATCAAAACCCTCATCCCGGAAACCCTAGACCCACTCCAATTTGCATACCGCATCAACAGATCCACAGATGACACAATCTCAATAGCACTCCACACTGCCCTTTCCTACCTGTACAAAAGGAGCACCTATGTGAGAATGCTGTTCATCGACTACAGCTCAGTATTCAACTCCATAGTGCCCACAAAGCTCATCACTAAGCTAAGGACCCTGGGACTAAACACCTCCCTCTGCAACTGGATTCTGGACTTCCTGACAGGCCTCCCCCAGGTGGTAAGGGTAGGCAACATCCCGTTGATCCTCAACACGGGGGGCCCCTCAGGGGTGCGTGCTTAGTCCCGTCCTGTACTCCCTGTTCACCCACGACTACGTGACCAAGAACGACTCCAAACACCATCATTAAGTTTGCTGACGACACAACAGCCTGATTACCGACAAGGATGAGACAGCCTATAGGAAGGAGGTCAGAGACCTGACAGTGTGGTGCCAGGACAACAACCTCACCCTCAACGTGAGCAAGACAAAGGAGATGATCGCTGACTACAGGAAAAGGAGGGCCGAACATGCCACCATTCACATCGACGGGGCTGTAGTGGAGTGAGTCGAGTGTTTCAAGTTCCTTGATGTCCACATCACTAACAAACTACCATGGTAGAAACACACCAAGACAGTGGTGAAGAGGGCACAACAACAGTTCAGGGGGAAAAGTGAAGATTTGGCATGGGTCCACAGATCCTCAAAAAGTTCTACAACTGCACCATCGAGAGCATCCTGACCGGTTGCATCACCACCTGGTATGGAAACTGCTCAGCAACCAAACATAAGGCGCTACAGAGGGTAGTGCATACGCCCCTGGACCTATATACTAGGCGTGTCAGAGGAAGGCCCAAAAAATTGTCAAAGACTCTAGTCACCCAAGTAATAGACTGTTCTCTCTGTTACTGCACGGCAAGCGGTACCGGAGCGCCAACTCTAGGTCCAAAAGGCTCCTTAACAGCTTCTACCCCCAAGCCATAAGACTGCTGAATAATTTACATTTATATTTTTATATTTTTTATAGCGGGCAGATCAGCTTTAATATTGCAGATAGATTGTAGCTTCCATCAGTGTAATTGCCTGCATTACCTCCAATCCCCCATATATTTTTTCACAAATATATATATATATACATACACACACAAACAGTGGGGCAAAACAGTATTTAGTCAGCCACCAATTGTGCAAGTTCTCCCACTTCAAAAGATGAGGCCTGTAATTTTCATCATAGGTACACTTCAACTATGACAGACAAAATGAGAAGAAAAAAAATCCAGAAAATCACATTGTAGGATTTTTTATGAATTTATTTGCAAATTATGGTGGAAAATAAGTATTTGGTCAATAACAAAAGTTTCTCAATACTTAGTTTTTTACCCTTTGTTGGCAATGACAGAGGTCAAACGTATTCTGTAAGTCTAGGTTTTCACACACTGTTGCTGGTATTTTGGCCCATTCCTCCATGCAGATCTCCTCTAGAGCAGTGATGTTTTGGGGCTGTTGCTGGGCAACACAGACTTTCAACTCCCTCCAAAGATTTTCTATGGGGTTGAGATCTGGAGACTGGCTAGGCCACTCCAGGACCTTGAAATGCTTCTTACAAAGCCACTCCTTCGTTGCCCGGTCGGTGTGTTTGGGATCATTGTCATGCTGAAAGACCCAGCCACGTTTCATCTTCAATGCCCTTGCTGATGGAAGGAGGTTTTCACTCAAAATCTCACGATACATGGCCCTATTCATTCTTTCCTTTACACGGATCAGTCGTCCTGGTCCCTTTGCAGAAAAACAGCCCCAAAGCATGATGTTTCCACCCCCATGCTTCACAGTAGGTATGGTGTTCTTTGGATGCAACTCAGCATTCTTTGTCCTCCAAACACGACAAGTTGAGTTTTTACCAAAAAGTTATATTTTGGTTTCATCTGACCATATGACATTCTCCCAATCTTCTTCTGGATCATCAAAATGCTCTCTAGCAAACTTCAGACGGGCCTGGACATGTACTGACTTAAGCAGGGGAACACGTCTTGCACTGCAGGATTTGAGTCCCTGGCGTCGTATTGTGTTACTGATGCTAGGCTTTGTTACTTTGGTTCCAGCTCTCTACGGGTCATTCACTAGGTCCCCCCGTGTGGTTCTGGGATTTTTGCTCACCATTCTTGTGATCATTTTGACCCCACCGGGTGAGATCTTGCGTGGAGCCCCAGATCGAGGGAGATTATCAGTGGTCTTGTATGTCTTCCATTTCCTAATGATTGCTCCCACAGTTGATTTCTTCAAACCAAGCTGCTGACCTATTGCAGATTCAGTCTTCCCAGCCTGGTGCAGGTCTATAATTTTGTTTCTGGTGTCCTTTGACAGCTCTTTGGTTTTGGCCATAGTGGAGTTTGGAGTGTGACTGTTTGAGGTTGTGGACAGGTGTCTTTTATACTGATAACAAGTTCAAACAGGTGCCATTAATACAGGTAACGAGTGGAGGACAGAGGAGCCTCTTAAAGAAGAAGTTACAGGTCTGTGAGAGCCAGAAATCTTGCTTGTTTGTAGGTGACCAAATACTTATTTTCCACCATAATTTGCAAATAAATTCATTAAAAATCCTACAATGTGATTTTCTGGATTTTTTAAATCATTTTGTCTGTCATAGTTGAAGTGTAACTATGATGAAAATTACAGGCCTCTCATCTTTTTAAGTGGGAGAACTTGCACAATTGGTGGCTGACTAAATACTATTTTGCCCCACTGTATTATTGATCGATTGACTATGACTTTTCAGATCTCCCAGTAGTGGTATCTGCCGGGTTAGCTCCAGGCAAATATTGCAATTCTTCAGCCATTCCTGGACCTGTGACCAAAAACAAGCTACATATGGACAGTACCAAAACAAATTATCTAATGATCCTGTCTCTTTACAACAAAATCTGCAGAGCTGGGAAGGTTGTATCCCCCATATAAGTAATATTTTATTGGTTGCAAGAATTTTGTATAATCATTTCAATAAATACATTCTAAGTTTTGAATACGGCGTCGTTTTGCATATCAGTTCCATATGCCATGGAATCGGTAAGTCAAAAATCTCTTCCCAACTATTTCGCAATCTATATGGCAAGGCCGTCATTTTATTTGGTCCTTAAATTAAACTGGTATACTTTTTTATTTATTACAGTTCTCTTTAACCAATGTTGGTCTTTAATACAGAGCCGACAGACAAGTTCCTACTTTTGCCCCTTCCACTTGCCTCTTCCATTTTTGCAGTAATGCTGCAATTAGTTGGTTGTTATTTCGGGTAGAGCAGACATTTCCAGATGTTTTTGTTAGCTGCATGTATGACATAACTCCACCAGTCGTATTTGAAAAAATTTATCAAATGGCCACGCGGACTGCTTACATTGACCCCCCTTGCTGCAACTCGCTGTTTATTGTCTATGCAGAGTCATTTCACCCCTACCTACGTTTACAAATTACCTCGACTAACCTGTACCTCCGCACACGAACTCGGCACCGGTACCCCGTTTGTAGCCTCGGTATTGCTATTTTATTCTGTTGCTTTTAATTAGATTTTTTACTTCAGTTTATTTAGTAAATATTTTCTAAACTCTATTTCTTGAACTGCATTGTTAAGGGCTTGTAAGTAAGCATTTCACGGTAAGGTCTACACCTGTTGTATTTGGCACATGTGACAAATAGAATTGATACAAGATTTCACAACACATTAAGTGTGTTCCCTCAGGCCACTACCACATATCTGCAAAATACAAAATACATGTGTACATGTGTGTAGAGTGTCTATGTTATCATGTGTGTGTGTGTCCATAGCCTGTGGCACTGAGGAAAACAATCACTCTGTTTTCCCTCAGACTCAGCCTCCCAACATTGGCAGCTTTGTTGCTTCCAGACTAATCCTATTGGATGTCTGTACAGAAGCCTCACCTAACCCAGACACTGCAGGTGGAGTGAGGTTTTATTTGTTTTTAATTGTTTCATTTAACCTTTATTTAACTAGGCAAGACGTTAGGGGACAGGGGAAGGGGTGGTGGTGGTGACATACCTGTCGGTGGCGTCCCCTTGGCCCTTGGAACTGTTACGATGGAGTGTCTCTCGAACCACAGCCATGCCATCCGGCAGGCGGTTGAGGCGGCGTGTGTATATGCCCACCCCACCGTCCGCCATGTAGCTGCAGACACACAACACAACAGGCCTGTCAGTCACAGTCTCAGTACATGTCTCAATCTCTGTGTCTGCACTCTTCTCTCTTCTCTGTCCCTGTCTCAGCCTCTGTCAGTCACTTTATCTGTCCCAGTCTCTGTCCCCGTCTCTGTCCCCGTCTCTGTATCTTTCTCTATCCCAGTCTCTGTCCCGGTCTCTTTCTCTGTCCCTGTCTAAGTCTCTGTCTCAGACCCTGTCTCAGTCTCTGTCTCTGTCCCTGTCTCAGTCTCTGTCCCTGTCTCAGTCTCTGTCTCAGTCCCCATCTCTGTCCCTGTCTAAGTCTGTGTCTCAGTATCTGTCCCTGTCCCCATCTCTGTCTCTGTCCCTGTCCCCATCTCTGTCCCTGTCTCTTTCTCTGTCCCTGTCTAAGTCTCTGTCTCAGACCCTGTCTCTTTCTCTGTCCCTGTCTAAGTCTCTGTCTCAGACCCTGTCTCTTTCTCTGTCCCTGTCTAAGTCCCTGTCTCAGACCCACTCTCAGTGCCTGTCTCAGACCCTGTCCCTGTCTCTGCTGTGCGTCACCATGGCAGGCTGTACTAATCCACTTCACTGACAACCTCAAACACTGTAACGCTCGTCGTTGCATGAAGAAGGAGGGGACCAAAACGCAGCGTGGTACGTGTTCATGATAATTAACAAAGTGAGAAACGAAACAGTTCTGTAAGGTGCAGACACTAAACAGAAAATAACTACCCACAAAACACAGGTGGGAAAAAGCTGCCTAAGTATGATTCTCAATCAGAGACAACGATAGACAGCTGCCTCTGATTGAGAACCACACCCGGCCAAAGTAAAAGAAATAGAAAACATAGAAATAAAGAAACTAGAATGCCCACCCTAGTCACACCCTGGCCTAACCAAAATAGAGAATAAAACCCTCTCTATGGCCAGGACGTGACAAACACATTACAATCCTGTTACCTACTTTTATAATGTGTCTGACTTCCTGACCCCTATATAGAAGAACCATGAGGTATGTCATCATGAAAATGCATTGTGAGAGTCACAGACATTTATTTGGTTCATATCATAAACAACAAGTGGTCGGGGTTTGTTAGTGTTTCAACCTAAACATCTGCTCACACTAATGTTGTTATTCCACATAGTATGCGTGTGATGTCAGAGCAAATAGGACAGTTCAAAAAGAAAAAACAAAGAAAATATATCCTGTCAAACTAATAAAAGATTATGGCACAGGCGTTCAGAATGGTCACACCATCCCTGCAGGTGGAGAGGTTGGGGTTTGACATGACTGAAGCTGGCTTGTAGACTGAAGATATTACAACATACAAACCTAAAACGTGCCAAAATCATCTCAGCAGTGTATGTGGAGGGCGTACGAGACACTCACGCCTCCGCAGCTAAATAAACATTCTCATTTGCTCTCAGTCAACACCAAGTGACTCGCCATACTTACCCATTTTCAGTTAACCATTTAGGGGGCTATTGTCATACCTTTAGCCCAGAGCAACGCCACAGGCTTACCAGTTTAGGGTGAGATAAATGCATTGAGGCAGCCCCATTGAAAGCATAGCTTTACCATCATCCCTGTGACTTTATATAACCCCCAGCACGGTTTCATGCTAATCCAGGTAACACAGGGAGTGTCAGCTCGTCTTAAAGTGTGACAGGAAATCAAGGGTAAGTGTCTCACTGTTTAAAATGCCACCCATAAAACATGTCAAACTGCTTCCCGAGCCTGTAATACTACTTTCCTAAGATATTTATGGTATTGTTACAGTAAAGCATTTTCTATCTTTAACTGTTAGGAGAGCTAACCTGGGGTTTTCTAAACCAAAAGTGTAAAGGATGATGTTACCATTGTTGTAGTGTTGTGTGTACCAGAGTCATTTATAACCATGTATATTAATGGCTTTGGTGTGTATAGATGATGACAGCTCACACATCATTGTTGAAAATATTAATTTCAGGCTTAAGGAAAGCAAAAGGTTAATGTGACCACTGATTAACCTGTCCTGGTTTAATTTGTTACTTTTTGTTTGGCACACTAACTTCGTCAAAAGGTGCAGACCCTAAACTGAAGGCACTAAAAGCCCCAAGACAAACATAATGGCGCTGGAGGAGATGGCTGCCGTTTTACGGTCCCCTAACCAATTATAAAGAAGATGCTTTGAGTCGAGAAGCAGGTGCAGGTGAAATGTTTAATAAAACAACAAACATGGAACAAGACAACATAACAGTAGTGTCGTAAAAACACAGGATCAATCATGACTGGGGAATGAACCTAAGGGAGTGCCAGATATAGAGAAGGTAATAAGTGAGGTAATGGAGTCCAGGTGTGCCTCATGATGATGTGCAGGTGCGCGTAATGATTGATGCCAGATGTGCGTAATTATGGATCCCAGGTGTGCGTATGATGGTCCCCAGGATTGGTGGTTAGTATACCGGCGACGTTGAACGCCGAAGGGGAGGAGAGGGAGTAGATGTGACACAAATTGTGCTATTGTGTGTGTTTTCTTCGTGTTATTTGTAACTTATTTTGTACATAATGTTTTGTTACTTTTATTTTTTACTTATTACTTATTTTTCTTAAAACTGCTTGTTGGTTAAGGGCTTGTCAGTAAGCATTTCACTGTAATGTCTACACCTGTTGTATTTGGCGCATGTGACAAATAAAAATGGATTTGATTTGACAAACAGTGACACACAAAAGTACCATACAGTGCATTTGGAAAGTATTCAGACCCCTTGACTTTATCCACATTTTGTTACCTTACAGCCTTATTCTAAAATTGATAACATTTTCCTCATCAATCTACACACAATACCCCATAACGACAAAGTGAAAACAAGTTTTTAGAAATGTTTGCAAATGTATTAAAAATAAAATAAATATCTTATTTACATATGTATTCAGACTCATTGATATGAGACTCGAAATTAAGCTCAGGTGCATCCTGTTTCCATTGATCATCCTTGAGATATTTCTACAACTTGATTCGAGTCCACCTTTGGTCAATTAAATTGATTGAACATTATTTGGAAAGGCACACACCTGTCTATATAAGGTCCCACAGTTGACAGTGCATGTCAGAGCATAAACCAACCCAGGTTGAAGGAATTGTCTGTAGAGCTCCGAGACAGGACTGTGTTAAGGCAAAGATCTGGGGAAGGGTACCAAAACATTTCTGCAGCATTGAAGGTCCCAAAGAACACAGTGGCCTCCATCATTCTTAAATGGAAGAAGTTTGAAACCTCCCTGACTCTTCCTAGAGCTGGCTGCCCGGCCAAACTGAGCAACCCTATGGTCACTCTGAAAGAGTTCCAGAGTTCCTCTGTGGAGATGGGAGAACCTTCCTGAAGGACAACCATCTCTGCAGCACTCCACCAGGCCTTTATGGCCTTTATGGTAGAGTGGCCAGACGGAAGCCACTCCTCAGTAAAAGGCACATGACAGCTCGCTTGAAGTTTGCCAAAAGGCCCCTAAAGGACTCTCAGACCCTGAGAAACAAGATTCTATGGTCTGATGAAATCAAGATTGAACACTTCGGCCTGAATGCCAAGCGTCACATCTGGAGGAAACCTTGCGTCATCCCTACGGTGAAGCATGGTGGTGGCAGCATCATGCTGTAGGGATGTTTTCAGAGGCAGGGACTGGGAGACTAGTCAGGATTGAGGGAAAGATGAACGGAGCAAAGTACAGAGAGATCCTTGATGAAAACCTGCTCCAAACCTGCTCAGGACCTCTGACTGGGCCGACGGTTCACCTTCCAAAAGGAAATGGTCTATATTAAAAGGGTACATCATTTAATATAATAGGCTTTTACATTTCAATATTTGTGCACAATTTCTCCTTAAAATATCAAAGGAATGCAAAAGGCACTAATTTCGTGGAACGACCCAGTACTACTTGATCGTGAGTGATGAGTGAAAGACACTCACCAACCTTAATCAAAGCACCTTTCATCTCAGAGATCAGGAAGTACCAATTACATGCAAAGCCTGGCAGCACTAACATTAACAAACAGCCGGAATTTCCTCTGATAAGCACAAGCCCTAAATAGCAGCCACACTTCCTAGTAAGGATAACTCTTTTGAGTGTTTCGAGGCCGACTGATTGGATCTATAGGCAGCTATTGAAGCTGAGTTGGACAGACCAGTTGCTGACTAACCAGCCAGACAGGTAAGAAGCCCTAACATTTGTCAGAGGAGTGAGTCTAGCCTATTGCTTTCCTGTGAACCAAGTACAGCACCCAATTGTGAAACAAAAGATGAGTTATGATTAATTGCCTTTCGCAATGAGATACACCACAAGAGATGACTCATTGACTGGCTCAGAGTTATTAAGCAAAATCTAATGTAAGTACACAACAATACATTTCCAAACAGGTCTATGGTACTATACCCCAGTAGCAACCACAACCCACCTGACTATAGCACAAGGCCATAGAAGTGGTCTAATGTTGGTCACTCTCACTCTTCCTAGGGCATTAAATCAATGAATTGAAGGTCCAGTTTAAATCTCTGCCAATGTTTGGGTTCAGAGCTGTGTGCCTGCAGTGAGCCATCCATTAACTCTGGTTACTGAACAACAGCAGAGCCAGTTAGTCTGCAGGTCCTCAGCTGACTATTTATTTGCACTAACATCACAAGCCCCCATAAGTTTACTGAACTCTCGATCACGTGAGGTGTTGGGTTAAAAACAGTGAAACACACTAGAGTTGACAGGTGAACTCACTATTATGTCTATGTGTTCACGCACACCCTTTGATTAGTGTGGTTGACCTAAACTTCAACAAAGTGATATCATATCACCAAGATATTCAGAATCAACTTGTATTAAAACTTTCCAGAGCAAAAGACAAGGACCATGTTTCCACTGTCATTCTCTATTGCTTCCGTTTCCTAGAGGAAAATCGTATAATACGGATGATTGTGGTGAGCAACATACAAGTTCTCCAGCATCCAGTCCCTGTTTCAACCTGTGCCGTAGTGCCCTCAAAGCTCATCACAAAGCTAAGGACCCTGGGACTAAACACCTCCCTCTGCAACAGGATCCTGGACTTTCTGATGGGCCGCCCCCAGGTGGTAAAGGTAGGCAACAACACATCTGCCACGCTGATCCTCAACACGGGGCCCCTCAGGGGTGCATGCATAGTCCTCTCCTGTACTCTCTGTTCACCCATGACTGCATGTCCAACCACGACTTCAACACCATCATTAAGTTTGCCGATGACACAACATAATGCCTGATCACCGACAATGATGGGACAGCCTATTGGGGGGAGGTTAGAGACCTGGCAGTATGGTGCCAGGACAAGAACCTCTCCCTCAACGTGATCAAGACAAAGCAGATGATAGTGGCCTACATGAAAAGGAGGGCTGAGGAGGGCCAAACTTCCTGCCATCCTGCCATCCAAAAGGAGGGCCAAACTTCCTGCCATCCAGGACCTCTATACCGGTGTCCGAGGAAGGCCCTAAAAATGGTCAAAGACTCCAGCCACACTAGTCATAAACTGTTCTCTCTGCTACCACACGGCAAGCAGTACAGGAGCGCCAAGTCTAGATCCAAAAGGCTTCTTAACAACGTCTACTTCCAAGCCATAAGACTCCTGAACAATTAATCAAATGGCTACCTGGACTTTTCTTTTTGTACACTGCTGCTACTTGCTGTTTATTATCTATGCATAGTCATTTTTACCCCTACCTACATGTACATATGACCTCAATTACCTTGTGTCACGTGTGCTCCCTCTCCGGCCTCTAGGTCACCAGGCTGGTCGTTAGGGCGCACACCTGTCACCAGCGTTAGGCGCATAATGACACTCACCTGGACTCCATCACCTCCTTGATTACCTGCCCTCTGTCACTCCCTTTGTTTTCTTCCCCAGTCGTCATTGTTTCTGTTTCTGTTTCATGTCGTTGCGCTGTTTGTGTTTCCTTCATTTATGAAGGAATGTATTCACTCCCTGAACTGTCTTCCTGACTCTCAGCGCACTCGTTACACCTTGACTAACCTGTACCCCACACGTTGACTCGGTACCAGTACCCCCTGGATATAGCCTCGTTATTGTTATTTTATAGTGGCTCTTTTATTTTTTACTTTTGTTTATTTAGTAAATATTTTCTTACCTTTGATTTATTTCTTGTTAAAAAAACAAGCCCTGAGGGCTTGTAAGTAAGCATTTCACCGTAAGGTCTACACCTGTTGTATTTGGCGCATGTGACAAATACAATTTGATTTCAGTTGATATGATGGCAAAATAAACATCTTATTTGCTCCAATTCTAGTGAGATGAAAGACACAGCATATGTGATCACATCATCAACAGACGTATCCTGACCTGCAGTTGGCTCTGTGTCACATGATTCACCTCTGTGTCACATGATTCACCTCTGTGGAATAAGACTCGCCTTCACCTCTGGTTGAGTGTTCACGGGTGTGTTACCACAGAATCTCTGAGGCCCAGTAAAGGAGAAGACTGCAATCAGCCTTGGACCAGAATTATTTCTCTAGGAGTGCATGTTGTATATGAATAGAAGAGACTTTTGTAAATGATGAGAGCTTTCAGTGTCTCGTGTCATCTCAATGCTGAGGAGAATATTTCCCATGACCTGCTTTCTCTCTAGGGCACAAAGGCCAGATTATTTTTAAATCGAACTCTATTTAACTTCAGCCTGATCTGAACAAGCATGCCCATCGACACACAGTCCAATCAGAATCTCACAAGAAAGAAACTGGAGAATCCGTGTCCATCCAACCTCATACTGGGAATCTGGGATGTCCCTCTTTGGTAAACAAACAAGTAGGCTCTCTGTGAAACTCCATAAGCACACTGACAGCGTCATTGCATTTTAGTTCACCAGAAGAACATTATTTTCCAATGAAACGCTGCGTTTGCCCTGCAGCATTGTGTTACAGAGGCAGTTGTAGTCTGTTCTGTGTGGTACATTCGTTGGATTTATCGAACGTATGCGTCAAACTGTATGTGTAGACGGCTTGACAGAAATGGTGGCAGAAGATGAATGTTAAACTTTTGTTGCACACATATCCAGATGATGCTGCGTACTATTGATGCTGTCGGTGTGATCGAGGCGTCAGGATTTATGACTGGAAAATAGTACTGTGTTGCCTTATTCCCATGTATCTTTGCTTCAATGTGAAGGCTGTACCCACAGCCAAGACAATGAAGCCTGACAGTATAGCCTGGGCTAGTGGTTCATGTACACATTGTATTTATACTGCCTGAAACAGTTACTACTTTTCATAAGTTAGCAATGTACAGAAAAAGCAGGATAGGAAATAAATATTGTCTACTTTGTTAGTAGGCATTTATGATTATATCATAAGGGTGTCTGGTTGGATGTGTCAAGAGAGATAGATGATCAGATGAATGATGCATGTGAAAGCACATTTAAAAATAGATTTAGAACCCTGCTAACTTCCACTCATTTCTTTTACAGCTTTCCAAATAAGACAGCATGTTATCAAGCTATGTTCCAAATGGAAGATGATGTCTGATATCTCAAGTGATCTCCCATCTGTTGCTGTCACAGATTCAGGAGTTTTCTCTAAGCTACTACTGACAAATGAGAGACATTAGCAAAGAGCCCTGCCAGACACTGAAACACTGCCATCTATTGGCAAGAAAACTGAAAAGTGAGACATTCATTAACTGCGCCACATCCCTGTGGTGTAGTAGTCCATTCAAAGCAGGGTTGGGCCTACTGCTTTCTCCTGGCTCCCTTTGCCAGTTGAATAGACAAAAGTACAAATGCTAAAGGATGAAGAGTTCACTTATATGTCTATCATATCATAAGTAGTCTCCCTCGACTAACAAATCAGTGAAGATGTTTTAAAATTTTCTGCGCTCTGGGCTAGATGCAGCTCCTGTCTTAACGGTAATATAGGCTATGCTGTGTGCACTCACCCACTGGTGACTTTGTCCATGTGGATGTTCTTCCCTAGCACGTCCCCATCGCTCATGTACCCTGTGGTCTCTATGGCAATGCCCTCCAGCTCTTCCATCTTGTCTGACAGGTCACACACAGTGTTACTCTCCTGTCCTGGTGTCTGCCTGCTGCGGAGGTAGCGCCCATCCTCTGGGCTCACCATGCCACTGGAGCTGCTCCGCATCACCACTGCGTACCCATTTCCCACAGAGGGGGCGTCACCTGCCTGCAGACGTGGGCTGGAGGGGCACAGTCGCCAGGGCAGCGCTGGGTTGGGGCGGGGGGACAGGTTGAGCATGCCTCTCCCGCTGATCTCGGTGGTGACACTGCTGTCGAAGGTGGTCTCTAGGGTGCTGGGGAGAGAGAGAGAGGGGGAGAGAGATGGTGAGAGATAGGGTGGCGAGGAAGGGTGGGGTGGGTCAGGAGACAACACTCCCTCTCACTGAGACAACAAACAACAGATCAGAACACTGAACTACACTCCCACTCACTGTGACAACAAACAACAGATCAGAACACTGAACTACACTCCCTCTCACAACAAACAACAGATCAGAACACTAAACTACACTCCCTCTCACTGTGACAACAAGCTACGGATCAGAACACTGAACTACACTCCCACTCACTGTGACAACAAACAACAGATCACAACACTGAACTACACTCCCTCTCACTGAGACAACAAACAACAGATCAGAACAAGGGAACTACACTCCCTCACACTGAGACAACAAACAACAGATCAGAACACTGAACTACACTCCCTCTCACTGAGACAACAAACTACAGATCAGAACACTGAACTACACTCCCTCTCACTGAGACAACAAACAACAGATCAGAACAAGGGAACTACACTCCCTCACACTGAGACAACAAACAACAGATCAGAACACTGAACTACACTCCCTCTCACTGTGACAACAAACAACAGATCGGAACACTGAACTACACTCCCTCTCACTGTGACAACAAACAACATATCAGAACACTGAACTACACTCCCTCACACTGTGACAACAAACTACAGATCAGAACACTGAACTACACTCCCTCTCACTGAGACAACAAGCTACAGATCAGAACACTGAACTACACTCCCTCTCACTGAGACAACAAACTACAAATCAGAACACTGAACTACACTCCCTCTCACAACAAACAACAGATCAGAACACTAAACTACACTCCCTCACACTGAGACAACAAGCTACAGATCAGAACACTGAACTACACTCCCTCTCACTGAGACAACAAGCTACAGATCAGAACACTGAACTACACTCCCTCACACTGAGACAACAAGCTACAGATCAGAACACTGAACTACACTCCCTCTCACTGAGACAACAAGCTACAGATCAGAACACTGAACTACACTCCCTCACACTGAGACAACAAGCTACAGATCAGAACACTGAACTACACTCCAACTCACTGAGACAACAAACTACAGATCAGAACACTGAACTACATAGCAACACATTCATAGTGCTAAACAATAGATGTAAGGGATGGAGAGTACCTATCATGCAAGAGAAAGAGTCTAAGAGATGAGCCAGTCCAGCATGAAAAGCTAACTGCATTTACATGCACTTTAGAGGGTAACTTATCTACAATTAAAAATGTTGTTCTGACTGAACAAACCTACTAGTTGAATTGCATGGATCACTCCCATATGACGCTAAAGAGAGTAGAAACCCATTGGGCATTGTAGAATAGCCCACCAGGAGTGCTCTTCATGTTTTTTCTCCCCTTTTATTGACTTCGGAGACAAAAGCAACTTTTAACCTTGTGCTGGCTGACCACAGGGGTCCACTCAACCCCTCCAAGCTGATTTCATGGCTGGGCTCAGGACGAGGCAACTGGGCAACACATCTGATTCATCAGGCCAGAGATAAAAGAGGGATGTCTTCACATCAACATCTGATCTACCAGTCCAACTGTCAATCAGGCTAAAGCCTTTAGACACCAAGGCAGACTCTGTCATGTAGACAAGCTGGAATCCAAATGGTTCACATGCCAGAAAATAATGGTCCTCATTTTGAATACTTCTTTCCCACATCGATCAAAATGACTGTCATGTTTAAATTTCACACTGGTGTTCTTTTGCCCTTGTTACTAGATCACTGATGCATTACTGAGATAGTGAAGTCAGGAACAGCCATAACATTGAATCCTCTGCGGAGGGCACTTTGCAAAGGAAGTATGTAATCATGTTTGGGAATTGCTGAGCCAAACCACTGAAATTAACAACTCCTACCATCAGAGCAATACAAATGAACACACACACACGCACGCACATGTACGCGCACGCGCACACGCACACGCACACACACAGAGATGGTGCAGAAGCAAGGTCAAGGACATACCTGTGGCTAATCTGTGTTCCCCTCAGGCTGGACATGGTCTCCTCCAGGTTCTGCCTCAGATCAGCAATGCCCTTCACCGTCCGCAACCGCCTGGCCTCAGGGTCTTCACCTAGGAGTAGGGGACAGGGGTCTGTTAGAGACAGTCCACCTGAAACAGCTGCCACGTCAAACAACACACATGGCACAGGCTTGTGAGTAAGTACATCCTCATAAATGCGCATATTTCCTGCAAAGATATCCATTAACACTTGAAACAGACCATTCACAACAAAAGGGTCCTTAACGTTACATAACGTACTGTAGCCAATCAAAGCCCAAACCAGAACAAACATGTGTACAAAAAACTCCATAGGAATTCTGGATGCTTTTGAGGAAAGGAAACATTGAAAAAGTCCTTCACATCAATCAGAACAGGGTTTTCCATCCTGGTGCTGTACAGGACAGTGTCGGGAAGGAGAAAAGCTCAGCCCACTAATTCACCCAAAGCCTTTTTCCAAATGAAAATGAGCCGTAGGTGAGTGGAGGGTTTTGCAGGGCAAATTCAAATGTCAAGGCACTCCAGGGGGGCTTGGAGGAAGCCCAAACGAGCCCATTCACAGGGCTAAACCAACCCTTTATAACGCCACTAAACCCTTACAGGCAGCTCTGCTTTAAGAGCAGCCCTTTGATGGGGGTTTGTAGAACTTTTGCGAATGTAACGAAGAGAGCTGACAGAATGTTTAGCAAGCAGAAAAAAGGGAACATGCTCTGAATGCTTTGAGAGCATCAACAAACATATTGTTCTGCTAGTGAATGAAGCCGCGTCTAGTCCAAGAGGTCTGGGAAGTTAAAAGGTAAGCAGCGCCGAAGACCACAGGCAGAGGGCAATGGGGGGCAGCCCCCCCCCCACACACACACACACTGTCATGTTTCTCAAATATGTCCAGCATAGTGAGCAGGATCTCCTCGTTGAGTTGAGCGATCCCAGACA
This sequence comes from Oncorhynchus kisutch, assembly GCF_002021735.2. Lineage (NCBI taxonomy): Eukaryota > Metazoa > Chordata > Actinopteri > Salmoniformes > Salmonidae > Oncorhynchus > Oncorhynchus kisutch. Next base: position 43,150,243 of record NC_034195.2, on the reverse strand, counting down.
CAAGTCTGCTGCAGGTGCACCTGGTACAGCTGGCTCCGCCTCTTGCTGGACACCTCCACATAGTTCTCCTCCCAGCTCTGACCTCTGACCTCCTGGCAGTCTGTTTCAGGGTCACAGCACTCTGTATGCCCACTTCCTGGTCTCTCCACCACAGGGGTGTTTGGCTCACTGGCATGCGTCGTCTAGTGTTGTCTGGGTGTGGTCTGTTGGGGATGTGACAGAGTGGCTGGTTGTGCTGGCTGAAGCCTCCCAGGGTAATGCTGCCCAGAGACAGCCTGGTTCTGCTCCTGTCTTGGCTTTGCTGGTGCCACTCTTAGCAACACCCTCACCACTTCTGTGAGGAAGCACGTCTTCTCTCTCCATGTAGTCCTTACTAGTTGCTCCAACTCCTTGACACTTTGATAAGTCCAGTCCGGGATAAGTCCAGTCCGGGATAAGTCCAGTCCGGGATATGTCCTGTCCGGGATATGTCCTGTCCGGGATAAGTCCAGTCTGGGATATGTCCAGTCCGGGATAAGTCCAGTCCGGGATATGTCCTGTCCGGGATAAGTCCAGTCCGGGATATGTCCAGTCCGGGATAAGTCCAGTCCGGGATATGTCCAGTCCGGGATAAGTCCAGTCCGGGATATGTCCAGTCCGGGATAAGTCCAGTCTGGGATATGTCCAGTCCGGGATAAGTCCTATCCGGGATATGTCCAGTCCGGGATAAGTCCAGTCCGGGATATGTCCAGTCCGGGATAAGTCCTGTCCGGGATATGTCCAGTCCGGGATAAGTCCTGTCGGGATAAGTCCTGTCCGGGATAAGTCCTGTCCGGGAAAGGTCCTGTCTGGGATATGTCCAGTCCGGGATAAGTCCTGTCGGGATAAGTCCTGTCCGGGATAAGTCCTGTCCGGGAAAGGTCCTGTCCGGGATAAGTCCTGTCCGGGATAGGTCCTGTCCGGGATAAGTCCTGTCCGGGATAGGTCCTGTCCGGGATAAGTTCTGTCTGGGATAAGTCCTGCCCGGGATAGGTCCTGTCTGGGATAAGTTCTGTCTGGGATAAGTCCTGTCCGGGATAGGTCCTGTCCGGGATAGGTCCTGTCCGGGATAAGTTCTGTCTGGGATAAGTCCTGTCCGGGATTGCCACAACCTCTACATGACACATTATGATTCTGATCGGAACAGAGTGTAAGTAGATGCTTGTTTTCTTGAATGTCCTTCAGCCCAGAAATTACAGAAAGAGAATGATGTAGCTGCCACACCTACCCCAGCGCTGACACACCTACCCCAGCGCTGACACACCTACCCCAGCGCTGACACACCTACCCCAGCGCTGACACACCTACCCCAGGGCTGACACACCTACCCCAGCGCTGACACACCTACCCCAGCGCTGACACACCTACCCCAGCGCTGACACACCTACCCCAGCGCTAACCACTCCTCCTGTGGCGACTGCTTTATATTTCCTCAGAGTGATGGAAGAAGGGAGAAAGGCCTCTCCAGTCATCCACACACACACATACACACAGTGTGTTTGGTGAGGAGCCTTGGCATCTCCATGACATCCACAGCCTTTAACATGCAGATGAGCTCTTTCTGTTCCATTCATTCAGGACCTGGCCTTTCTCTCCCTCCTGGCTGACATGGTAGACACATAGACACAGAGCCCTGGCTGGGGCTGCCTCAGGACAACATTCCATCACTTCACCAGTCAACTCTAGGGTCATATCAAGCCTCTCTCTCCACGAATCATGCAATTCATACAAAGATCAACTTTTCTTAATTTTTCCAGTGTGGCAGCAGAGCAGCGCTCCAAATGAACGGTACCAACCCACTTACTTTCTGGCTGAGAAACTCAAGAGTTTCCAAGTGAGTTTTTCCATTCACTCTGTATGCAGCATTAACAGTGCTGTTAATTGCATTCAGACAGGCTTTGTGTGGGCACGCCAAAGCATTGTGAACTTTGAGGCAATATCTCTGATCCATCACGAAGAGGCTAAAAATAATCCACAGGAAACTGGGCCTTTTGTTCTCCATGGTGGCATTTTGATGCACTCCTCACTATTTAGTATTGACATGTTTAGCTGGGAAGAGAGACCCTCATTTGTGCCTGGGAACAACAAGAGGCTGAATTTGTTTTTCCCTGGGACAGGATCCTTTGTTGCTAATGAGATATTTGCCAGTTTGTGAAACATATTACAGTTCACAAGAGTCTCATCTTCTTAACATTTAACGTAACAGTGTAAAAATACCAAAGAAAAACTGATGTGGAAATTGAAGTCATAAAGCACAGTATGAAAATGCCCTGTTTCAATCAATTGAATAACCACTTAGCAATCACATTATATCCAGTTTGCTTGGAAGGATATAGGATTTAACCAGTGAGACAGACATTGTGAGGTACAGCTACACACATACTCTGCATGTACATCATAGTGACCCCGTGTTACCTGTGAGGTCCTCCTGGGAGTTGTCTGCTGACTTGCTGATGGCTGCAGTCTCTCTGTGACCTTCCAGTGACCCCGCTGCCTCCATCATCATGTCTGCTCCAGTCACATCAGGCTGAGACCTACAGGACAGGGCAGGAACAACAAGACAATGAGGAGCGATACAACAGAGTCAGTCTGCCTCTCTCTGCGCTCCATTAGGAGTAAAGAGTTCCCACTAAGTATATGTAGTTCAGTCCTCTCCAATTAGTTATTGACTATAATTTAGAATTACACAGATCCCGACAGTCAGTTAAAAGGTTTGAGACGTGGTATGTATAAAATGTTTGACATTGTGGAATATTCCTACTATTAAACTATGAAGCTCAAATTCTGTCCATCAAAGCAGCCATAGTACCTGTACATGAATGGTGCAACAGTGGCAGTGTTGGGGTGGTTGTATTGCTGCTGAGGATGAGGTAGCTGGACACTGATGGTGTTGCTGGCTGTGGTGGCCACTGGGGGAGCTCCGTTGGTATGGTGGTGTTGATGGTGAGACCTCCCTTCAGAGGAGGCCAGGCTGGAGCAGGAGCTGGAGCTTCTGCTGTCCAGCTGGCACTTGTGCACCGAGTGACCACCACCCCCACCGGACCTCAAACTGCTGGGCCTGTCTCCATCTCGACCAGAAGAGGGCACCCCTGAGGTCTTCCCTGCCTTGAACCCTGGCTTTTGTATTCCGCTGTGTGCTGCTGGGGCTGAAACCTCCTTTTTGCCACTGCCAGCCTTGCCTCCTTTTGGGATGAGGCTGGTACTCTTAGTGTTCCTCTTGGGCTCCGCTGAGTCTGAACCTACTCTCTCCTGCCTGGTGTCATCCCTGGGCTCCTCCTGCTCTGTGACGAACCCCCGCTTGGAGCCTCCCTCCCGTGCCTTGTCCTTCTCCTTCTCCCCAGTCTTCAGAGAGCTCTTCTGGGGGGTGAGGACCCTGCCGAAGGTGCGCTGGGCAATGCCCTTCAGGGCAAGCTTGGGGCTGGTCGCCATGACACTGGGGGGCCGGGAGTTCCCCTCTGCCTCCTCTAGCTGGTCATTGCTGGTGGGACGCGACTCCATCGACTCCGTCTCCTGCCCTGTCGGCCTGTCAGTATGGACTCCAGCTGCCTTGGAGCCTCCTTTGCTGTTGAAAAGCTTGAATTTCTCCAGCATGGACTTCTGGGCGATGACTTTAGGGAGGACCTCTAGGGGTGTGGCCGCGGGCTGCCTGGTGGGAGGGTCCTGTTTGACGGACAGCATGGAGGAGGTGGTGCTGTGCTTGGTGTTCAGGGACTTACTCCTCCAGGGCTTGCTGCTGTTGCCTGCATTGGGCTGGGGGTTGGAGGAGGAAGAGCAGCCATTGATGGGCCCTGGAGACAGACCGTGCTCAGAGGCCGTGGTGCTTCTCTCTGTGGAGAAACCCAAACAGAGGCAGGGAGATATTTTTTTATATTTTTTTATTTAACCTTTATTTAACCAGGTAAGCAGGTACAGTCATTAACACAATAGTGTCATGACGTTGCCCTCTTTGGGTACAGCATCACCATCCCCCGCTCTCTGCTTCTACAACCAGACTGCTGTGGTCAGAGTGAGGTCGTAAATTCCTAGGGAAGACCCTGCCATATGGCCACACAGTATAGAGATAGAGTGAAGTTTCATAGAGAACAAAGGAATTTCTTCCACCTCACAGAACTTGAGGTCCGAACAACGTTTACGTTCAGGAGAAGGTATCAAAGATCAGTGAAGAATCCAGCAACGAACTGGTCCGTTTGTTACAACTTGGGGAAGCTCATGGGAGACGGTGTGGCCACATTACCATAACGCTGTTTATATAATAGCCTCAGATCTAACTCACCATCGTGATCGCTACAGTGCTGTCGGGACACTGGTATATTCTTATTGAGAAGACCATTTTTAGGAAAACTGCCATTTTACACATCCTCTCTTTTAGCTCAAAATGAAAACACATACAAGCTCAGATCTGAATCTTGTTTTATGCTAAGAGGCCTGATCTTGAATTCCCTCCAAGCCAACCTAAAACTCCAGGACCCAATGTCCCTGGACGAGTTCAAAGGACAAATAGATGAACAGGTTGTTTAGACATGTAGTTGTTTCTAGTTGTCACAGGTTTTGTTGCCTTGTTTAATGAAACATGTTGTGTACATATGAATGTGTCCTTAATGGACTGGACTGGTTAATATAGTTAAGTGATAATGCCTGAAAAGACAGTGTTTGGAGGATATGTTGGCACAGTGTTGTTATGCCGAGTGGAGATCAGGATTATAAATTGCCTGGCTGGGCTGATGAGACAGTGCATTGCACAGTCAGATGGAACAGAGAAAATAGGCATTTTAACTAGAAGTCGACCGATTAATCGGAATGGCCGATTAATTAGGGCCAATTTCAAGTTTTCATAACAATCGGAAATTGGTATTTTTGTTTTTTTATTTTTTATATACCATTATTTAACTAGGCAAGTCAGTTAAGAACACATTCTTATTTTCAATGACGGTCTAGGAACGGTGGGTTAACTGCCTTGTTCAGGGGCAGAACGACAGATTTTCACCTTGTCAGCCCGGGGGATCCAATCTTGCAACCTTACAGTTAACTAGTCCAACGCAATAACGACCTGCCTCTCTCTCGTTGCACTCCACAAGGAAACTGGCTGTTTATGACTTCAAGCCTATCAACTCCCGAGATGAGGCTGGTCTAACCGAAGTGAAATGGCTAGCTAGTTAGCGCGCACTAATAGCGTTTCAAACATCACTCGCTCTGAGCCTTCTAGTAGTTGTTCCCCTTGCTCTGCATGGGTAACACTGCTTCGATGGTGGCTGTTGTCGTTGTGTTGCTGGTTCGAGCCCGGGGAGGAGCGATGAGAGGGACGGAAGCTATACTGTTACACTTGCAATACTAAATTGCCTTTAAGAACATCCAATAGTTAAAGGTTAATGAAATACAAATGGTATAGAGGGAAATAGTCCTATAATTCCTATAATAACTACAACCTAAACCTTCTTACCTGGGAATATTGAAGACTCATGTTAAAAGGAACCACCAGCTTTCATATGTTCTCATGTTCTGAGCAAGGAACTGAAACGTTAGCTTTCTTACATAGCACATATTGCACTTTTACTTTCTTCTCCAACACTTTGTTTTTGCATTATTTAAGCCAAATTGAACATGTTTCATTATTTACTTGAGGCTAAATTTATTTTATTTATGTATTATATTAAGTTAAAATAAAGTGTTCATTCAGTATTGTTGTAATTGTCATTATTACAAAGAAATATATTTTTTTTTTAATCGGCCGATTAATCGGTATCGGATTGTTTTGGTCCCCCAATAATTGCTATCGGTATCGGCGTTGAAAAATCATAATCAGTCGACCTCTAATTTTAACGTCATAGATTAGACACCGGCTGGAATGCGGTTTTGACCAATCAGCATTCAGAATTAGATCCACCTGTTGTATAAAGGTTCAATAATAACCTACCTCTAAGTCCAGTAGTCTGCATGGACAACAAAAAGCAGGGAAACCTGTTTCAGACGATACACCTTTCTAACTAGGCACTGTGATCCCAGTGTGATCCCAGCCTCCAACCTGTCATTTTACAATGCCTAAGGGAGGTGTATAAAGTAAAGTGACATAGCTAGGAGACATTTACATTTCAAATCCAAACTTCAGCGGCGGGTTGTGCATAGTTTAGAGAGCCTGCTATGTGGAGTGCCTGGCAGGGAGAGTCAATCATGAAAGCCTGTCTGTTCTTGCCAACTCAACACTGACCAGTGACCACATACAACTGTCACGCACACACCTCAGCTCACAAATAACGCTCTAACAATGTTGGGTTTTGTAACACATCCATAGGGTAATCACACACATACAATTCTCTTGGCTTATCTTTTGTGGACCTCAGAGGCAGCATCGACTTGATTTGTTATCAGGCTCACCTGTTAAGCTCTTTAATCATTTACAACATATCTACTGTATGTATTAATAACCTTGGCTAGAAAGTAAGGGGTTTTAAGTCCAACATTTATCAGCAGTGTTACGTACCAGGTACTACTATATGGTAACAGTCTCCAACAAATCCTGATGCAAAAAACACCTCCAAACGATTATGTAAGCTGTCTCATTCAATAGGTCCACTGACTCCTACTCTGCATATCACCGGCATATCACTGGCATATCACCGGCATATCACTGGCACATCACTGGCATATCACCGGCACATCACCGGCACATCACTGGCATATCACCGGCATATATCACCGGCACATCACTGGCATATCACCGGCACATCACCGGCACATCACTGGCATATCACTGGCATATCACCGGCATATCACCGGCATATATCACCGGCATATCACTGGCATATATCACCGGCACATCACTGGCATATCACCGGCATATCACTGGCACATCACCGGCATATCACTTGCACATCGCCGGCATATCACCGGCACATCGCTGGCATATCACCGGCACATCGCTGGCATACCCAGTAGGTATCCTGGCCTCTCTTTGTCCACCACTGGTGTACAGGACATTTCTCCAGACACTTTGCCAAAAGCATTTAAAACCCAGTTAGTTCAACCATATAGTCCGTATCCTCCCTGTGCTGTGTAATGGTTTGCTTACAGCAGCCCAGGCAGCTGCTCCAGGGTCTAACAGTCAAGTGCAGTGATAACAGTGTTTATGTAGAAACACTTTAACAGTCATGAGAATGTCATTTCACCTTAGTCACTCACGGCTACATACAAGTGTTCTGTTCTACCTGGTGTAACTAGAAAAACGCTAACACTTTATTTGACACATTGCATCATAACATGTTATAATATGTCATAATATGTCATAAAAGCTGTCATGACACATACATTTAGAAGTGTTGTGACATATATTGCACTATTTGATGTCTGGTTATGACCCCTACATAAGAGTGTCAAAGCCCACAAATCCTACCACACAAAGCAAACCATTCCATTGTAACTGTAAATAGTATGTTATATTGCATTTCCTAAAGTTGTTTTTCCATTGTAATTGTACAAACATTGATGTCAAACATGTGCTTAGCCCAATTCTGTCACTGACGACTGGGATGAATGCAGGAGCAGGACAAAACACCCTCTTTGGGACTTATGACTGACATATGGTCTTGTACATTATAGGCCTATCTGGCTTATATTATTACCCTTACAACAACAACAAAAATGTTATGTGTATAGATTCTATACATTTCCATATTTTGGAATCAAATTGTGTTTGTTCACAACATTATTATTGTAGTCCTCCATGGTTTTGCTTTAATATAGCTACATGTATATTTAGTGCTGCCACTAGGGGGAGACATTCGACCTGTTAGCTGCAGGTGTGACACCCTGATCTGGTTCACCTGTCCTTGTGATTATCTCCACCCCCTCCAGGTGTCGCTTATTATCCCAGGTTTATATATCCCTGTGTTTCCTGTCTCTCTGTGCCAGTTCGTCTTGTTTGCCAAGTCAACCAGTGTTTTTCCTTGCTACTATTTTTCCCAAGCTCTGTTTGTTTCTAGTCCTCCTAGTTTAGACCGTTGCCTGTCCTGACTCCGAACCCGCCTGCCTGACCACTCCGCCTGTTCTGACAACCAGCCTGCCTATCCCCTTGTACTGTTTTGGACTTGGATCTGGTTTCTGACCTCGAGACCGCCTATCGTCTGGTCCTGTTTGGACTCTGACCTGGTTTATGAACTCTCGCCTGTCCCCGACCTGCCTTTACCTACTCCCTTTGTTATAATAAAAATCAGAGCTCTACCATCTGCCTCCTGTGTCTGCATTTGGGTCTCACCTTGTGCCCTTATAGCAGGTGTGCACCTCATTTGTTGGTAGAATATAAGCAGGAAGAGACACCCAGTAGAACAATTTAAATAGTCTGTGTCTCTTTATTCATCCTGTTTTCAAGTTTAACATTTATGAGCATGGTTATGTTTTTGCAATCTATAGATAACAAGTTTATCTAATTTTGATGTATAATTTAACTGTTTTGAACGAGTGATAACTAGTGAGATGTTCCCCTTCATATGAGTGTACATTTACAGTTTACACCAGAGGAGGCTGAATGGAGTACTCGGGTTGGGGTGTAGGGTTTGAGCAGAGCCGGGCAGTTCCTCTTGCTGCTCTATAGGCAAGTGCCATGGTCTTGTAGGGTTGCCAAACTAAGCTAGCTAACTTTGTATGTAAATCAATGAGACAACATGGCGTCTCGGATTAAATGTATTTTCGTTGTAAACTTTGTGTCTCTTAATAAATATATATATTTTTTTTTACAAACGATGACTTGTAGTAAGTGTATTTACATGAGTACATGAACCACGCTAATGATAAGTATTTTAGAAAGTTACTTTTTTTAATCAAATCTGTATCTAATGTTCGCATGTCAACCGCTAACGTCAACATTTGCTAACTCAGCGCTAGCCAGCCACCCATAGGTAGATAGTAGTTAAGGGTTTTTGTTACATTTAATACACAGGCCTCTTCTATAATTTGTTTTAGGGCTGTGCGATATGGCCAAAATCTCATATCCCGATATAGGTCATTTCATATCCCGATAACGATTCATATCACAATATAGCAAATTTTCTGTAAATTCAATGAATAAATAGTTGATATAAAATTACCACATGTAAAGGCCTATTACTTATTACATGTTGAATTATACTCAACAAATAAAAGGTACTTACTCATATTTGATTATTTCTCCTTTCATTTAGAACATTTGTGCACATTTTCAATTAAGCATGTAACAAAATATACAATGTTAATGTAAGGAATCTAAAAAGGTAAATAGAAAACACTTCAACTATAGTTGCAAACAAAATAAATATAGGCCTAAAATATAAATATATATTTTTTGGAAGGGGGCTTGCCTGTTTTGCATGTTATTTTGGCATTAATACGTGTCACATATCAATTTGCATTTGGTACCTTGGCTCACGAAACCTTCTTTCTCAACCATGTAAATTGGGGCCATGTCTTTGCAGATGTAAGTTGTAACGGCAGCTGTTATCTCCTTCCATATTCGTGATTCTTTACCATATGGTGTGCAGCGGGTAAACGTTTGCCTCTTGCAACGCCTGAGTCGGGGGTTTGGTTTTTAGCACGACTGTACTTTTTTCGGTCTCATCCATAGACTCTCACCGAACTGTTTCACATTATTATCTCCGAACTGTTTCACATGATTATTGCGTAGGTGGTAAAAGAGGTTAGTGCTGTTTGAGCCTGTTTTCGGGACCGGCCTGCGGCATATTTTGTAGAGGACGGTTTTCTTGTCCGTGTAAGACTTTTCATACCCAAACCACGTCCATGCGATCGAGGTAGCCTCTCTTTTAGGTACGAGCTCCGTGTCTCCGTGCTGTGTCACGTTCACTCTTCTCCATGTGTGTTTGTGTTTCATATTTCCTTCCAAGAATGCAAAGCGTCGTCCAATTGACAAAAATATTGCCATAAAGAGTGATTTGCAACACAACGAAATAAGCGATAGAGCATAATATGAAACGATATACGTTTTTCTATCACACGATATATATCGTCATATTTCCCAGGCCTAATTTGTTTCTACAATTAGCACTGTATACATTATATACTGTAGTGAAACAGCAGGGAGTAGGTCTCGAACCCTCGACCTTCGAGCCCGAGGTCCAGCGCGCTACCGACTGTGCGGTAAAAGCATGGTCGATTTCCGTGGTTATAAACCCAGGGTCGTTACAATACTGTAGAGTGAATCAGATGTACTGTTGTTTCCTCAACAACGCATGTGTGTATTTAGTTGTTTTGCACAACTCCATCTGTGGCTAAACAAACACTAACTAGATGGTAACTAACTGTTAGTTGATAGCTAGCTTTAGCTATGTTATGAAAACATTGAGAAAATTGGATTGTAAATCTAATCTAATTTTATTTGTCACATGCTTACTTACAAGCCCATAACCAACATTGCATTTTTAAGAAAATAAGAGTTAAGAAAAGATTTACTAAATAAACTAAAGTTTTAAAAAAGTAACACAGTAAAATAACAATAACAAGGCTATATGCAGGGGGTACCGGTACAGAGTCAATGTACACTACCAATGTTTGGGGTCACTTAGAAATGTCATTGTTTTTGAAAGAAAAGCCATTTTTTTGTCCATTAAAGAACATCAAATTGATCAGAAATACAGTGTAGAGATTGTTAATGTTGTAAATGACTATTGTAGCTGGAAACGGCAGATTTTTTATGGAATATCTACATAGGCGTACAGAGGCCCATTATCAGCAACCATCACTCCTGTGTTCCAATTGCACGTTGTGTTAGATAATCCAAGTTGATCATTTTAAAAGGCTAATTAATCATTAGAAAACCCTTTTGCAATTATGTTAGCACAGCTGAAAACTGTTGTTCTAATTAAAGAAGCAATAAAACTGGCCTTTAGACTAGTTGAGTATCTCTCTCTCTCACTCCCCATCCTTCTCTCTGTTGTTCCCTCTATCCCGCCCTCTCTGTTCCACATGTACACTAATTAGGGCTCAGTCAATGCACAGTGAATTCCTCATCACACAGCAGCAGCAGCCTACCACTGGCTGACTGTAGAATGCAGACTGTAGAATGCAGACTGTAGACTGGGTTATCCAGGTAAACCACCCAACCGTCACACTGCTCAGTTCTGCACAGCTCTGTTCTACTCTGTTCTGCTCGGCTCTGTACTGTTCTGCTCGGCTCTGTTCTGGTCGACTCTGTGCTGCACTGCTTTGTGCTGCTCTACTCCACTCTACTCTCACTAACATACATCACAGTACTGGGGAAGTACCGCCTGACTGGCTACATACCACTGAGGACCCAATCTACCATTCTAGGACTAAGACTTACAGTGAAGATACATTATAAGATCTTAAATCATTTAGTTATACCACTACGATTGTAAAGCCATGGTGTAACGTGATGTCCACCACACTATAATCAAACACAAGGGCAGGAATACACAGTAAATATAGGCTCTAGAAAGCAGAGGAAGTAACACATTTGTTATGCCAAATGTAGAACTGTGCAATACTCACAAAACAGATGTCATCGAAATGAGAGGTATTTAGCAAGCCAGATGAAATGATAGGTGCTGGAGTGCGGAAATAGTTGTTAACTTCACAAACAGAAACGTCCATGGATTAAAGGTTGTCTGTAAAGCATACGCTTACACATAAACCTGAAACCTAAGACCTGATGTAAAATGACATCATTAGATTTTGTGTTACATTTTACCTCATGTAAATAAACCACACACTAGCCTCTACTACAACAACAAGTTAAGCTTAGCAGCACCCATGTTGTTAAATCATTACCTGCTCCTGTAACAGCATAGAAAATTATAAGATAGAAACCACGTATGCATAGGTTATCTGTTTATGTGTCTGTTTCTAGGATAACCGTCTAGACAAGATTGCTCTGAATCCAGGAGATTTGTTTTCATATTTTTCTTTGTTGTTGCACAGGGGTTCAAATGGGTGTACCCCAAGTGGTTGGCCTCTAAAAGCACAGGATCACTTCCTCATGTACGGTAACTCACCTCTGTCACTGCTGGAGGACTTGGGCATGTCATGGTGGTTGAAGCTCTGGCTGCGGCGGTTGCTGTTGGAGGCCCCGCAATGTTTCCCCTCGCTGCCTGGGGCTGAGACTCGCGTGGTGGGGCCTGGCAGTCTGTGGGCCACACGGAAATAGTGACTAGTTCAATAAACACTGAACAGTAGAAATGCTCTTCTTAACCGGCATAATTCTAAACATCTGCTAAAGGGGATGAAATAAAATTCCTCAAATAACATTATTAAGGAGTGTATCATTAACATATTTGTGAGTACTTGAATGAAAGGGTGGTCCCGTGTGGCTCAGTGTGTAGAGGATGGCACTTGTGCCAGAGTTGTGGGTTCGATTCTCACGTGGGAAGAGTATGAAACATGCATGCACTGTAAATCACGTCTGCTAAATGGCTAAAATGTAAATCTATGGAAAAACACCTCAGGGGAGATACATGTGGTTGCACAGTTACACCAGTAGGTGGTGGTATTGAATGACCGTATGCTGATCTTTTTATAATCCATGAAAAGGTACTGGACATACACTCAAACATGGTGAAACAGACAGGTTGAGAAGCACTTCCATAATACTAAACCATGCACACAGCAAACACACCAGGATGCAAGTGTTTACATAAATAAAAAGGTCTAACACACTACAAGACTATCAGAAATTAAGTGGGAGAATGGGGAATCTTTTCAAACACTAGACTTAATTCATCTACAACAGTGTGAGTGGACTGCAGCATGCAGTGTCTATGGGGGGGAGAGAGAGGGGAGAGGAGTGAGAGCGAGAGAAAGAGGGGAAGAGAGAAAGAGAGAGTGGGGAAAGAGAGAGATAGATGAAAGCTGACCTAGAAGACTTTCTCTGAGCCACAGAGAGCTTTAGCCCTTTACTCTGAGTTGTTGAAGCCTTGGTTGATAGACTGCATGGAGGAGAAAGAGAGGGATGGGTAGACACAATGTAAAAGCAGACAGAGATCTGAAAGCAGCTTATATGAGATCAAAAGGATCATATAAACTTGAACAAGTTATGTAAAAACAAGGAGATTCAAAGAAGATGACCTGCTACCCAATGGCATGGACACCAATGTAGATGAAGCTTCACACAATTAGTATGGATGATATCAACAACACTATCATTTGAACATGAGGAATGCATGTCACATTTTATGGGGACTGCGGTTACTCATAAATAATCTCACAGAGCTTCTCCAAACAATGGAGATCTTGCCATGTGTTGAAACGGGAGGTTGGGTTGTTACAAGGTACTTCACCTGGACAGCATATCTGATGCTGCTTTGTGTTCTGGTGCAGTGGAGCTGTGGGCTGGTGATCTATGGGGAGTATGTCCAGGCTGGGTGCTGTGCTTTGGCTGATGAGAGGCCTGCTGTTTCAACACCTTCTGCTGCTGCTGCTGTTGCTTGTAGCGGGACAAGCTGAAGAACAGACCCAGAATGGTCTTCAGGTTCCCATTACGAATCTCTGCAATAGGAGGAGAGACAGAGAGGTTGGTATCTTTTCCTCTCCACAGTCCGTTGTAATATGGAGTTATTCATTAGATGCTCTACATTAGCAGCAGATATGAGGGAGAGTGTCTGGTAGATAGTGGCAGTTTGACGTACCCTCTGCACAGAGCCCCTGGATGTTCACCCCTCTGGCTGCCAGGAATCCAAGGCAGGTATCAATGTTCTCAATCTGGGGGAGAGGAGAGAGGAGTCGGCATGGAACTTCATTAGTACAGATAGAGCAGTCATACATTAGCAAAGGCCATTTGGGGCTTCCGAGTGGCGCAGCGGTCTAAGGCACAGCATCTCAATGCTAGAGGCATCACTACAAACCCTGGTTTGATTTCAGGCTGTATCACAACCGGCCGTGATTGGGATTCCCAAAGGGCGTCGTCCGAGCTAGGTTTTGGCCCGGGGTAGGCGGTCATTGTAAATAAGAATTTGTTCTTAACTGACTTGCCTAGTTAAATATATATACAGTTGAAGTTGAAAGTTTACATACACTTAGGTTGGAGTCATTAAAACTTTTTCAACTACTCCACAAATTTCTTGTTAACTAACTATAGTTTTGGCAAGTCGGTTAGGACATCTACTTTGTGCATGACACAAGTAATTTTTTCAACAATTGTTAACAGACAGATTATTTAACTTATAATTCACTGGATCACAATTCCAGTGGGTCAGAAGTTTACATACACTAAGTTGACTGTGCCTTTAAACAGCTTGGAAAAGTCCAGAAAATTATGTCATGGCTTTAGAAGTTTCTGATAGGCTAATTGACATCCTTTGAGTCAATTGGAGGTGTACCTGTGGATTTATTTCAAGGCCTACCTTCAAACTCAGTGCCTCCTTGCTTGACATCATGGGAAAATCAAAAGAAATCAGCCAAAACCTCGGGGAAAAAGATGGAGACCTCCACAAGTCTGGTTCATCCTTGGGAGCAATTTACAAACACCTGAAGGTACCACGTTCATCTATACAAAGAATAGTCCGCAAGTATAAACACCATGGGACCACGCAGCCGTCATACCGCTCAGGAAGGAGATGTGTTCTGTCTCCTAGAGATGAACGTACTTTGGTGCGAAAAGTGCAAATCAATCCCAGAACAACAGCAACGGACCTTGTGAAGATGCTGGAGGAAACAGGTACAAATGTATCTATAGGCAGAGTAAAACAAGTCCTATATCGACATAACCTGAAAGGCCGCTCAGCAAGGAAGAAGCCACTGCTCCAAAACTGCAATAAAAAAAACAGACTACGGTTTGCAACTGCACATGGGGACAAAGATCATACTTTCTGGAGGAATGTCCTCTGGTCTGATGAAACAAAAATATAACTTTTGGGCCATAATGACCATCGTTATGTTTGGGGGAAAAGGGGGGGGCCTTGCAAGCCAAAGAACACCATCCCAACTGTGAAGCATGGGGGTGGAAGCATCATGTTGTGGGGGTGCTTTGCTGCAGGAGGGACTGGTGGAATATTATGTGGATATATTGAAGCAACATCTCAAGACATCAGTCAGGAAGTTAAATCTTGGTCGCAAATGGGTCTTCCAAATGGACAATGACCCCAAGCATACTTCCAAAGTTGTGTAAAAATGTCTTAAGGACAACAAAGTCAAGGTATTGGAGTGGCCATCACAAAGCCCTGACCTCAATCCCATAGAAAATTTGTGGGCAGAACTGAAAAAGCATGTGCGAGCAATGAGGCCTACAAACCTGACTCAGTTACACCAGCTCTGTCAGGAGGAATGGGCCAAAATTCACCCAACTTATTGTGGGAAGCTTGTGGAAGGCTACCCAAAACGTTTGACTCAAGTTAAACAATTTAAAGGCAATGCTACCAAATACTAATTGAGTGTCTGTAAACGTCTGACCCACTGGGAGTGTGATGAAATAAATAAGAACTGAAATAAATCATTCTCTCAACTATTATTCTCACATTTCACATTCTTAAAATGAAGTGGTGATCCTAATTGACCTCAGACAGGGACGTTTTACTCTGATTAAATGTCAGGAATTGTGAAAAACTGAGTTTAAATTGAACTGTATATGGTGTCACCATACAATGATAATATAACATTAGGCTTAATGTTGTAGGAAAATCTCTGTCAAATCATTAACCATATGGCCCCTCTTGGATTATAACCAACCACTAATGATGAAAGCTGAAATAATACTGTACAATGCACCAACTGAAACCATCCTTCAGATGGTTCCAACATACAGTACAACTAGAATAGCATATAGGCCACAATTCAATCATTAACCTCTCTTCATTCAGACCTTACCACAGATCATTACATGCAATTCATGAACACCCACTAGTAACTGCAGGAAAGTTTCCCAACAATTAAAGCAACGTGTTTCAGATTAAATCAAAACTACTTCCCATCCATTACACTAAAATCCAGGAAGTTCACTTTGAGGTAGCGAGGCTTACTGAAAGACATCAATTCATAGAGCTACTCATCATTTTAATAACAACCATATTTTCCTCATTTCTGGTCCATCACAAGAGAAAAGCAATTGTATAGATACATTATAGATACATTGTGAAATGTGGGTGGTTGGGACCTGGTGCAGGGTGGAAGAGGCGTCAGCTAGAGGGAGAGCTACATATTATTACACTGAGGGAGGTTGTCCAAGTGAAAGAGGGTCAGATAAAGAGAATGTAACCGTAAGAAAGACAGATATATCTAATAATATGAAACTATACTGAACAAAAATAGAAACACAACATGCAAAGTGTTGGTCCCATGTTTCACGAGCTGAAATAAAACCTAGCAGTAATCTTCAAAAAGCTTATTTCTCTCAAATGTTGTGCAAAAATGTGTTAACATCCCTGTTAGCGAGTATTTCTCCTTTGCCAAGATAATCCATCTACCTGACAGCTGTGGCATATCAAGAATCTGATTAAACAGCATGCTCATTATACAGGTGCCCCTTGTGACGGGGACAATAAAAGGCCACTCTAAAATGTGCCGAAATGTCTCACAACACAATGCCACAGATGTCTCGAGTTTTGAGGGAGTGTGCAATTAGCATGCTGACTCCAGGAATGTTCACCAGAGCTGCTGCCAGAGAATTTAATGTTAATTTCTCTACCATAATTTGTCAGGACGTCCAACCGGCCTTATAACCGCGGACCACGTGTAACCACGCCTGCCCAGGACCTCCACATCCGGCTTCTTCACCGGCGGGATCGTTTGAGACTAGCCACCCGGACAGCTAACAAAACCTTGGGTTTGCACAACCGAAGAATTTCTGCACAAACTGTTTGAAACCGTCTCAGGGAAGCTCACCTACATGCTAGTCGTCCTCACCAGGGTCTTGACCTGACTGCAGTTCGGAGTTGTAACCGACTTCAGTGGGCAAATGCTCACCTTCGATGGCCACTGGCACACTGGTAAAGTGTGCTCTTCATGGATGAATCCTGGTTTCAACTGTACTTGGCAGATGGCAGACAACGTGTGTGGTGTTGTGTGGGCGAGTGGGTTTGCTGATGTCAACATTGTGAACACAGTGCCCCATGGTGGCAGTGGGGTTATGGTATGGGCAGCCATAAGCTACGGACAATGAACACAATTGGATTTTATTGATGGCATTGATTGCACAGAGATACCGTGACGAGATCCTGAGGCCCGTTGTTGTGCCATTCATCCACCTCCATCACCTCATGTTTCAGCATGATAATTCACGGAACCATGTTGCAAGGATCTGGACATTATTCCTGGATACTGCAAATGTCCCAGTTCTTCCATGGCCTGAATACTCACCAGACATGTCAACCATTGAGCAAGTTTGGCATGCTCTGGATCGACATGTACCAGTTCCCGCCAATATCCAGCAACTTTGCACAGCCATTGAAGAGGAGTGGGACAACATTCCACAGGCCACAATCAACAGCCTGATCAACTCTACGTGAAGGAGATGTGTCGCGCTGGTTTTCTGATCCATGCCCCCCTTTTTTTACGTATATGTGTTCCCAGTGATGTGAAATGCATAGATTAATGATTCTATTTTACATTTACTGATTTCCTTATAGGAACTGTAAATCTGTCACATTTTTGAAATTGTTGAATGTTTCGTTTATATTTTTGTTCAGTGTATTTATCTTGGATTATCATACAACCCAAATAGAGGCTAGTACGTCCAGCGAGATTTCAACAATAACGAGGTCGAGTGGATGTTTAACCCAAGGATCCATCATGGATAGGTATGTGGGCACAGGCCAGATTGGTTCAATCCCAAATAGGCAAGAGAGGTTGTTTGGGTGGCAGATGGCCCTCAATAGGATACCAGTCTATTTAATGCCTCCCCACTGTAGTAGGGCATCACTAAAAAAGGCATGGCCATTCCCTCACAGGAAACAGTGGAGAAAGAAGCAGATGCCACCAGGGGTTTTCTCTGAGAATCAGGATTTCAGATTTGGGAAGGAACATCCGGTTGTGTTTGCTCAATAATCACACGTGATAACTCATGATCCATACTATAATGTTGTTAGTAGTGCAAGCCTCCCAGGTATCTCTGTTTTAGGGTGTGGAGGATTGATCACCTTATGTGACAGAGTAAACACAGCACCAACACCCACCATCTGAGTCCGGCTCTTAGGGTAGCCATTGATGTCTTCTATCTTCTCATTCGCTAGAAAAGAAAGATGAAACAAAAGAGAGAGAAATAAATGAAAGAGGATATTTTCATGATGAAGTAACACATCCTTTTTGGGACTTTCCCTGCACAATGACAAGTCACATTGAAGACACCCATACAGCACCTGATACAGTCTTCATCAAATAGCACCAGTCATGTAGCTTTCACTAACCACACTCCCTCTATTCACTCCAATGAAGCACAATGAACAGTGTAGATGCAATGATGATAGGCTTCGCTGCTCAACCTCTCACCCACCCTGGGAAAAACAGAGTTTCAGTCTCAAGTTGCTTTACTTTCCATGCAGGAAACACTGATTTTGAAGTCCCCTCCTAACCTAAAGATCCCTCCTAACCTCTCTACAATAACGACCACAGAGGCCAGTGACTTGAATTCCAGAGAAGAGAGACACACTGTGACTAATCATATTATACTAATATTAGGCAGTATAATATGATAACCATGCAAAAAAAACACACGTTTGGGCCTGCCATTGGAAAGCCAATACAAAATGCATAATGATTACATGAAATCTTAAGCGAGAAATAATTTCAATGGATTTGCTGATAAAAAGTTACCAATAGAGTATAAATGCTAGGGAAGTCCTTACCCACAAGCTGTATGATCTCAGCCAATAGCACTCCATCTGTCACATCCTGCTGCAAGTCCTTGATCAGTCGCTGACGGCCCGACTTCACCAGGTAATGGTTGGCCCAGTCCGTGTAAATCTGCCCAACAACAAAACACAGACATACAATTGACATACATAGAAAGAAATACAATCAAAGTATAATAATCACAGATCCTACATTACTTGTTAATAAAGGCAAAGCAATAACCTGTAGATAACGCCTTCCAAATGTAATGCACAGTCAGAACACACTCGCTTTCCAAGGAGGGATACTCACATTCCTCCAGAAACCAGGCCACTGAGCACAATGTCAATTCTCCTCTGAGAGTGAGCAATCATGTGTTTGAAAGAGTAGGAAGTATGACAGAAACTCACTGCCTGAGAGCACTGGAGTGAGATGTCTGTAATCTGAGGGGTTTTGTTCATAATTAGATGTTTACTGCTGCTGCATCTCCTACATTTTAGCATCTCAGTCACTTTACATCTGTCTGTTCTGACAGAAACCAGTGAACTGTTAGGCCCAATCTGTTTATGAGATTATTATGCTTACAATACAGATTAAATCAGGAAGAAAATACTTTTGAATGACTAAACTGGACAACCACTGTGATTATTATTATTTGACAATGCTGTTTTTTTTTATGAACATTTGAACATCTTGGCCATGTTCTGTTATAATCTCCACCCGGCACAGCCTGAAGAGGACTGGCCACCCCTCATAGCCTGGTTCCTCTCTAGGTTTCTTCCTAGGTTCTGGCCTTTCTAGGGAGTTTTTCCTAGCCAATGTGCTTCTACACCTGCATTGCTTGCTGTTTGGGGTTTTAGGCTGGGTTTCTGTACAGCACTTTGTGACATCAGCTGATGTAAGGGCTTTATAAATACATTTGATTTGATTTGAACTGAATAGGTGACCATAGCCGGGGGAAGTAAGGGTGCTGCAGCACCCCCTGAAAAATCTGAATAATACTTCCTGCCTCTATGCAGGTGACTCAGGTTAGGTGGAATGCTCAATGTGGACAACTGAATTTATCCTGTCAGGGAAATATGGTTTGAATAAATGTACACCATTCAGGGTCGTTTAAAGATATTACAAAACAAATGTATTTATTGAGATCACAGCACAGGTTGCTATTTTTTTCCCTGCACAGTGTTTCTCTGATCAGCAGTAAGCTTCTGCTCGGGGATTTGCATAGAAAACATGCTGAGTGTTGAGAGTTTGACACTAACACCTGAATCTGTCTTCTACAGACAAAGCTCTCAGCTGACTTTCACGAATAAACAAAAAACAACACACAGTATTTACCGCAACACTACGGGGTCAATGGAAAGTTACATCAACCAAGTAGTTGCTAATGCTGAACATAGACTTTTTTTTAACTACAAATTGCACTTGTTTTTTTGCTTTCTGAACCTGTCAAACTTAATGTGAAGAACTTAACAGCGGTCTATTTAGAGCCTTTTATCTAGACACATGTCTTTTCTGCCACTGAAAACAAAAGGCTAAAGACTTGAATTACCTCTATCCAACCAGAGTGTATAAAGAATAAGATCACCTTTCCCACATCTCACTCAACATACAGATGCTGTGTGAGCAAAGAAACACCTGCCACAAAGTGCAGCAGACGGTGAGAATATTGGAATATTCTTGATATAAGATTGAATGAGCAGCACTTTGACTTGCTTATCAAAATGCTGGTTACTGTGCTAAAGATATAGCCTAGAAATGGACAGTTTTTGAAGACAGAGCTAGACAAACTGTATACTGAATCTACAAAACATTCAGAACAGGACATAGACTGACAAGGTGAATCCAGGTGAAAGCTATGATCCCTTATTGATGTCACTTGTTAAATCCACTTCAATCAGTGCAGATGAAGGGGAGGAGACAGGTTAAAGAAGGATTTTAAAGCTTTGAGACAATTGAGACATTGATTATGTATGTGTGCCATTCAGAGGGTGAATGGGCAAGACAAAATATTTAAGTGCCTTTGAACAGGGTATGGTAGTAGGTGCCAGGTGCACCTGTTTGTGTCAAAAACTTTTACACTCAACAGTTTCCTATGTGTATCAAGAATGGTCCACCACCCAAAGGACATCCAGTCAACTTGACACAACTGTGGGAAGCATTGGAGTCAACATGGGCCAGCATCCCTGTGGAACGCTTTCTACACCTTGTAGAGTCCATGACCTGATGAATCGAGGGTGTTCTGAGGGCGAAAAGGGGGCGGGGTGCAAGTCAATATTAGAAAGGAACACTCAGTGTATACTACAGCTGGCAGGTGTAACAGCAAGCCAGTTAACTAGAGTCATATTTATTTATTAATCTGTTATTTTACCAGGTACGTTGACTGAGAACACTTTCTCATTTGCAGCAATGACCTGGGGAATAGTTACAGGGGAGAGGAGGGGGATGAATGAGCCAATTGTAAACTGGGGATTATTAGGTGACCGTGATGGTTTGATGGCCAGATTGGGAATTTAGCCAGGACACCGGGGTTCACACCACTACTCTTACAATAAGTGCCATGGGATATTTACTGATCTCAGAGAGTCAGGACAACTGTTTAACGTCCCATCCGAAAGACGGCACCCTACACAGGGCAGTGTCCCTGTGAAGGGATATTTTTTAGACCAAAGGAAAGAGTGCCCTCCAACACCACTTCCAGCAGCATCTGGTCTCCCATCCAGGGACTGACCAGGACCAACCCTGCTTAGCTTCAGAAGCAAGCCAGCAGTGGGTGGTATGCTGCTGGAAATTATATATATCAAAAGGCTGTCCCCTATCCAGCTGGGGTGTCCATTAATAAGCATTAGTCATGATTCATGTCTAACCCAATGGTCCCCCTGCTCCCTCATCTATGTTCTGTCCTGCCCAACACTAGGGAGCAGTTTTTACTCTGTGTGTGTGTGTGTGTGTGTGTGTGTGTGTGTGTGTGTGTGTGTGTGTGTGTGTGTGTGTGTGTGTGTGTGTGTGTGTGTGTGTGTGTGTGTGTGTGTGTGTGAGAGTGTGTGTAGCCAGCTCATCCCATTTGTGTCAGTGGACCAGAGGTAATCTAACTCATCATGTTACTGCCTCACCCTCCTCTTCCTTCCTCAAGGCCACTCTATTACATTATTCATGTCCTATACATGCATATGCACGCAAGCACACACACACACACACACACACACACACACACACACACACACACACACACACACACACACACACACACACACACACACACACACACACACACACACACACACACACACACACACACACACACACACACACACACAGAGAAACACTGTCCCCTAATTAGGCTACATTTGATCCTGCATTTTCGTTGCATTGCAGAAAGCAATAGAGCACTAACCACTCCACCCAACCACTGCAGGCCTAATGCAATACACACCAGTCATCACAAAAATAAACACGTAGCCTAACCAGCCTGATGGTATGGAACCCTGTATGTGGTGTGGTTTGGCTGGAAGTCAGTGCAGGCCAGCTGGATGTGTGTTTACTGTAGTAGAAGGCTAAGGTGATGCCTTAAAGGGATCTTCTCTTCCTGGTAGGACCAAACAAGATGTTGCACGCCCCACACAAAATAGGCCTGCTAATCTCAATAGACTCATGCCATCAGCAGCAAGTGTGCTAGAGTTGCACATAACTAAGACATCTTCACTATACTGAATGTCAGGTACTGTATCGCTTCAGATGATAAATTCCTTTTTAAATGGCAATTAGACTGTGTAGAATCTAATTGGTGGAGAGGGTGCAGGTAATCAGCAGCAAGGATCACTGCAATCTTCTTGACTAATGTGGAGACTTTCAAGGAATCACTCATCCATCATTTGTCTGGTTCACTGTGCATACAGTATTGACCATGTGCATTTTGTGCTTCCAGTCAGAACATATCTGGGATCTCAAGACAGATCTGGCAGACGCTTGTCCAATGTTTCACAATATGTAAAACGTTTGTAAACAGTATCATTAACTTCACCTCATTGCAAAAGCAATAGTTCTACGCTACAAAATACCACAATGGCAACTCTTCATTCCCGTTAGGATACGCCAAAGGAAATATGAATTAAAACAATATTATTGTGTTCCCCTTTGCTCTCAAGTGGGCCTATCATGCCAAATAGTGTCCCCCCGCCAAAAAGTCCCCCCCCCCCCATCTTCTGTTTCTAGGTCTGTTGCTAGAACTTGCAAAATTCTGACCAGATTATGTAATGAACCAAAGTGTCTGTTGCTATGCAGGTTGCTTGGCTCTATTTGACCTCTTAGCGGTCACGAAGGAAGGAAGACGCAGGCAGTACTAGTTCTATTTCACCTCATAAATGCTCGCTCAGTCCGCACAAAATTATTACCTCAGAATTGCTCTCTAAGGATGGTATTTTTGACGGTGACAACCTGCTGACTACCTGATGCTTCAGAGGACTGAAAAGACTGGAAAGAGAACACTCTTTCTTTATCATATATTTGTCTTTAACAAGTACATATTGTTAAATAGGAAGAAATAATTTAACCTGTTTTTCGATTGACGTTGCTACTTATTTACCTCAGCCTACATAATCAGCTAGCCAGCTACAAAATCGAGGACATTTTCCTTTATCTTTCCAACCAGGCAAAGTACTATGAAAACCCCACTGATATTGACAAGGGGCGCAACATTCAGAGAAATTCAATAACCAGCTGGGCAAGTAGACAGCTGGGCAAGTGAAATAATCTTTTGTTTATCAATCTCATTCTATTATATCTGAAATTATCATGATTTCAATGAATGGCATACCAGAGAGCACACAATGTTTCAATTTGGCACTTTTTGCTTAAAGGTCATAGCCTAGAAATGTGTTTGAAAACAGACATACTGTACACTGAGTATGCAAAACATTAAGAACAGGAGTCCATGTGTTATTTCATACTTTTGATGTCTTCAGTATTATTCTACAATGTAGAAAATAGTAAAAATGCAGAAAAACCCTGGAGTAGGTGTGTCCAAACTTTTGACTGGTACTGTATTTCAATATGTTAATTGCTTTCCTACCTCCTCCTCCAGGTTTGGTGAATGGACCAACCAGACCCTCAAGACTGCCATGGGAAAGTCCCTTGATTGGTAGCAGGAAGGGTGGGAGAACAACCTGAAGGTATTTGTCTTTGCACACAACAACAGCATCCAGGCCTCCCCCGAGTACGGACGGAAGACGCAGCTGTTGACTGAGGTAAACAATGCAATTGAATATACAATTATTGCATATACTGTAGTCTTTCAAATGTGTGTTTGACTTAGTGTTGTTGTTTGTCTATTAGTGTCGTTGTTTGTCTATTGCTATGTTTATATAACGTACTTTCAGATCACTGAAACAAAACTTGTTTAAACAGCGAAATTGTCGCAGAAATCAGCCTTGTTTGCATAACAATAACGAATTTAATTTAGGCTGTAAGGATCTCTAAATTTTTGAATAATTTGGTCATCACACCACTGATATAGCAACGGACGCTAATAGTTAATTGAATCATTATGACACAGAGGGGTACACTTTTTGGCCGGCGGGACATTATTTGGCATGACAGGCCCTAACTCCCCCAGCTATATGAACTCTGCAGCTGAGCTGGGCTGCAGTGTGGGGCACATAGAACAACAGCACCAGTGATGTACTGTAGTAGTAAAACAAAATAGGTGGCTAAACTCTGATCGCAGGTCGTGGTGAAAAAGTAATGTACTTTCACCCTATATTTTCTCCATAAACTTTCTCTCTATACTTTCTCCCAATACTTTCTTCCTATATTTATACCCTATACTTTATCCCTATACTTTCACTGCATTTTTCTGCACAAAATTTAAAAAGTGACTCCTGAACATCTAGTCAAATGGCTACCCAGACTATTCCCATTGCACTATACTACACTACAGCACAGCATAGCACACTACACTACACTACACTACACTACACTACACTACACTACACTACACTAGAGCACAGTACAGCACTGCACTACAGTACAACACATCACAGCACACTACACTACACTAGAGCACAGTACAGCACTGCACTACAGTACAACACATCACAGCACACTACACTACACTAGAGCACAGTACAGCACTGCACTACAGTACAACACATCACAGCACTACACTACACTACACTACACTACAGCACAGCATAGCACACTACACTACAGTACAACACATCACAGCACTACACTACACTACACTACACTACACTACACTACACTACACTACAGCACAGCATAGCACACTACACTACACTACACTACACTACACTACACTAGAGCACAGTACAGCACTGCACTACAGTACAACACATCACAGCACTACACTACACTACAGCACAGCACAGCACAGCACAGCACAGCACAGCACAGCACAGCACACTACACTACAGTACAACACAGCAGAGCACTACACTACAGCACAGCACTGCACAGCACTACACTAAAGCACTACACTACAGCACTACACTACAGCACAGCACTCTACACTACAGCACAGCACACTACACTACACTACACTACACTACACTACACTACAGCACAGTACTACACTACAGCACAGCACAGCACAGCACTACACTACACTACAGCACTGCACTACAGCACTACACTACAGCACAGTACAGCACAGCACAGTGCAGTCACTCCAAATAGAGCGCTAGAGAAAACCCCCTGACCGCTGTTCACTCTAACTGTGTACTGATAGGCTATACAGCCATGTCTTTCACGCTAACTGTGTACTGGTAGGCTATACAGCCATGTCTTTCACTCTAACTGTGTACTGGTAGGCTATACAGCCATGTCTTTCACTCTAACTGTGTACTGGTAGGCTATACAGCCATGTCTTTCACTCTAACTGTGTACTGGTAGGCTATACAGCCATGTCTTTCACGCTAACTGTGTACTGATAGGCTATACAGCCATGTCTTTCACGCTAACTGTGTACTGGTAGGCTATACAGCCATGTCTTTCACTCTAACTGTGTAATGATAGGCTACACAGCCATGTCTTTCATCATCCTCTCCACCACAACATCATGTCTGTCTGTCTGTCTGTCTGTCTGTCTGTCTGTCTGTCTGTCTGTCTGTCTGTCTGTCTGTCTGTCTGTCTGTCTGTCTGTCTGTCTGTCTGCCTGCCTGCCTGCCTGCTTTGGGATATGATTCATATAGGCTACACATGGCCAGGTCAGCAATACAGACACAAGACCTTAAACAGGCACTTTTTTTTTATTATTATAAAAAAATTATATTATTTATTATTTATTATTATTAATTTTTCATTATCCCCCCTTTTGCCCTCAGAACAGCCTCAGTCACTTTCAATTCAACTATCAACTTGGTACAGTTCAGGCAAAATATATGAATATTAAGGCATACACAAACAACGCACACACACATGCATGTGTTTCATAGTCCATCCTGCTGCACATTGTAAACGTCAGCTAGACATCAACCAGACCAGATGTGAAGTGCTCTTAAAGCCCATCTGTCTGCCGCTCACACAGGCCAACGTCAAGGGGAATTAACCTACTCTCTCTCTCTCTCTGTATCTCTCTCGCTGCATCTCTCTCCATCTCTCTTGCTGCATCTCTCTCTCTCTT